>NW_014332776.1:987463-997433 GCF_000341935.2 Cephus cinctus
GGGGTAGGACTTTCCGTTTGTGTAATTTATACGGGGAGCATTCGGTACTGGGAGGGTTAAGTAATAACGAGACCCTTAACTTCCTCACGAGCATCACTCCGAGCCCCAAGAGACGCCCTCGCCAAAAGCACCGTGCTTCGACCCCTTTTAACGCGATACTTGTCAGACAAGAGACCAATTCTCAATGACCTCGGATTCATTAATTATCATTTATCGTCCTCACTACCAAATGTTAATCAATAATGCTAAACGCACCTTCAATTTATGTATTCCGTTTAAAAGTCCATTCGTCTGAACGATACCCAACCCCATTTCCGAATTGTGCACCCTAAAGCACTTTTTCCCAGAGTGCAATCCTACGAAAGGAAAAGAAAAAGACACGAAAGACCAAGGAAAAGTGAGAAAGGGGCAAACTGAAACCCAATACTTGTGCGCGCATTTCCGAAAAACTTCCATAAATTCCATTTTCTTTGATTTTAGATGCGCGAAGGACGAATGGCGAATTTGCCAAAGTCGGTCGAAACGCGTTGCTGAATTATTCAGAGGGATTCGATTCCTCGGCTCATTATGTAATCATATTTTACAGCTTCGAAAATTCAAACTTGCTCTCGCCATGTTCTCCACATTATGCACTCTCTACACCACCCCCTATAATCAGGTGCGTGCGTTGCACTTCTACACGAAATCGCTGCCTCGTAGATGCCAGTGGTGGTTGGCGGTTTCGCCAAGGGATGCACACGTGTGGTCAGGGCGGTCAGGAGGTGGCGATAGGCGATAAGCCAGTTGCGCGATATGGGTTAGTGGATGGCAGTGGGTGGCGAAAGGCAGACATTCTCTAGCCACTGACATGCATCCCATTCATATATAACACACGCAGCAGTCACGTGCGTGTGCTCATGTGTGATAAAGGAGGGGCGAGGGGGCGAGTGCACCACTACTGTAAGGGATTTAGCAAAGTCCGGCCATAAAGAGTAAATTACGATGCTGGTCTCGCTTCACAGTTTTACGCCATCCGTGCCGTAGCAGTACCAACGTGCAGTATATATGTATGTATCTATACATCTACCATATATAAATACGTTAGGTACATACAGCATATATATATATATATATATATATATATATATATAATGTACGGGAACCCAAGCGTCCCGTCCTCCGGCCAAATAAACTAAATATATTTAACTAAAAACGAAACTGGCACAAAAGGGAGCCCTCAGCCCATGCCGTCCTACACCGGCCGCCATTTGCATTCCTCTACCACTTTTCATCCGCGCTCACAACGGGAGCCACGTTTCTGGCCGGCATCCTCGCTGCTTTTACTTTATGAAGTGTCTCTCGCTCGCCGCTTCCGTTCACTCGATAACCTCGCTGCGACGTCAAGAGACGCATAACGCCAGACCACCGCGAACGCCAACGTCCTCGTTCATTCTCAGATGCCATTATACAAAAATATCATTCAGGATTTTTCAAACTGTCCATCGATGCTTCTGCGGACGCGTTTTCTATAGTATATTTTGACCCCCAGCCTACGACAGTCATGCTCACTACCGGACTGATAACCATTAAACTTTCAACTATCAGATAATTAATATGCAACCTAACCTGCCAGCGAAGCGCCCGTTGAAACTAAGTCAATATGTAATGCAATTAGTTGACAAGTATACGGGGACCGTATAGCGGAGACGTGGGATGCACTATCCACCATCCTCTTGGCAAGTGCATCAGCGTCCCACGTTATCACGACTCGGTGCATTCTCTGTTATTATGCAAGGGGCGTGTTTAACTTTACCGAGCCGTGTAACCATATTGCCCCGATCCCCATCCATGCATAGATACACTATTTCAAGTATAGGTTGTCTCGCGAGACATAGTATAGTGTTGTATGGATATATTGGGTTATAGTGTAGTACCCATGCGCTATAGTTCTGGTCCATGTATCTCTTTGTGTCATCTTATCGTACTCATATATGTATATCTATGGCATTCTAGCTCAGAATATTTCTGTCTACGTATCATAGAAATGTAGATACGATATATCTAGGTGATATATACTCCGATCGGAACGTGTATATATATAACGTAGGTATAAGATATACGGCTCGTGTTACACGCGACGAAACGATTTCAGGACATTAGGATTGCAGGTTTATAGGATTCGTGTTTTTAATGAGTATTGAAAGTTAAATACCGGACGGCAGGTTAGAGAATCGTTAATCACGGATAAACGAAAGGAAAATGGCCGCGTGGGGTTCAGTTACTGGGGATGAGTTTTAACTGCAAGTATATCCAGGATGGGATGTGCATTGGCTACTAGCCCGAGGTATATTGAAATTGAACGCAGTGACGCGAAATATTATAATCCTGACGTTCCGACATCGGCCTTCGGGCTGCACGATATATATATATATATATATATATATATATATATATATATATTCTAAGCTAAACTAACCTAACGAAACCTAACCTAACCTAACAATATAAATAATTTTATTAACAATAAAAAAATATAAACAAACTCGGTGTGAGAGTCACCTTTATGGGCCTCAAAACAGTCAATACGCTGGAAAAACTTTGAGGTCGGACCCCAAAACAGCCATAAGACCTCGAATAAGCGTGTTCGTAAAAGAGATCGACTCCAAAGTATGCGATAGCCAAATTTATATGTATCTGGTCCATTGGAGAGTCTGAATATCATTGTTTAGCTAGATTATTGTATACAATTGTTTTCTTGCTATTACCGATACCTTCTAGTAACAGAGTTTAGTCTTGTTTATGGATTAATACATGTAGCGTGTATATTATATTTAAGTGTTATATACAGGGTGGGGCGAAAAATCACGGTTCAACCGAGGAAGAGGTGATTCCTCATGGGGAAGTAAATCGAAATTGCAAAATAGATTTTTTCTCTACGAGGCTTCATTTTTAAGAAAATCAACTTTGAAAATTCATGGGGTACACGTGCACTTAACTAATACTCAACTTAAAGAGTCTGGCTAGGAGGACTGTGTTCTTCCATATTTGTATACAATATTACGCCTCAAGGTGACTTAAAATAATTCAATTGATATTTCAATCTCGAAAACAAATTACTTTATTAATGTACATTTCGTAGAAAATGTTGATCTCGTTTTTGCATACAAAATTATGCACGTGGAATCAGAGAGACATGAACAGTTTTTAGCGTGGCCTTAAACCACCTTAACTCCTGACATTGTATACAAATACGAAAGAAAACCGTGCCCTTAGCGAAATTCCTTGAGTCGAGTATTAGTCAAGTGTACGTGTACCCGATGGATTTTTAAAATCGATTTTCTTAAAGATAAAGCCTCGTAGAGAAAAAATGTATCCTGCATTTTCGATTTACTTTTCCATGAGAAATCATCACCTTTTCGGTTGTACCATGATTTTTGTCCCACCCTGTATACGATGTTAGTATAGTACTGTATATCAAAGGAAGGTCGTCCCTATGTGCCTTTCCTCATGGACCTCTTGTGGCCAATACAGATTTCACTCTTTATGCTATATCGTTGGCCTTCGGCCTTCGCCATGAAATTTATGACACGGCGTACATTTATATTCCCACGTCTCTCATAAATTGTATTTTACGCGTACGTAAGTGGCCCTCGCTTTTGTTCATAGATTCCTTCATCTGTCAGATTTATATGCTTTTGGGAAAGCCGAAGGTGCCACGCAAACTCGCAATACGTTCTCTCTTACAGTCTTTATTATTTTTTTGTGTATATTCTACTACGCTATTTTTCATGGCTCGACGACGTTGTTCTACGGAAGGGATGTTTCAGAGGTGAAGAAACGAGGGATTCTTGCCGATTTGCCTTTGCATTAAGGTGACACTTTTACCGATTTACATGCACCACGACTCCGAGGTGCAGATCCAAATGGCTTTGGGATAATGGGACGAAGGTTTCTTGGAGTAAAGTGAGGTTAGGTGACATGCGACCGCCTAAGTCTGGGTTAGGTTAGACTAGAGAGGGGTAGTTAAGATATCGAGCCGTTGCCGAGAGGAAAGTCCGCAATGAAATGGTTCCGTACCCCATGGTACCCTCTCGTGTCGGTCCCCTCCTCCCTCACCCTTGAAATGTGCCCAGCATCCCATTAAAGTAAAACCCAGACGACCGATTCGATCACATTTTTCGTACGTGGCTTCTCCCATTCGACACGGTTTTTCGGTATGGCAGTTCACGCGATTCTTTCCTATTTGTTGAACCGGAAATGTACGCTCATCTACGGAAGAAACAATTCCTATTCAACCACTGCTCCTCTTCCACGACTGTGCCTCAATTCGGTCCTGAGTATGTCTATGGTGTTTTACCTATATGTAGCATTTCACTATACGACCCCTTGGGAGATAACGCCATGTCGAAATGCATTTCAGGAAAATAGACATTTGGGATGTTACGTTAGTTCTGGCACTTTTTTTTCTTATTCGTCTTCTCTTTTTTTTAATACTTTCTACTATATCCCCTTCTACGCTCTCTTTTAGTGTCTCCATGAATGTCGGGTTAATAGGGACTAGGGGCTGGGAAAGATATTGGCAGACACAAATTGAGCATTTCGTAAAGCGAGGTATTTCCCGTGAGATGTCTCCTAGGTGAAATGATCCCATGGGAATTGTGAACGCTACGAGTCCTTCAGGAGAAACTGTTGATTTACCTAATTTTTCAAATGAAATTTTTGTTAATACTATCTAGTAAAATTTTGTAAGGATTTTTTTAATGGTGTCATTGAACCGCCATATATGGCTTTAAGATTGAGGATGGTAATAAGAGTTAAATTAGTTATTTTCAGTTTGGTAGATATCTGTGTTATCTACGGTAGATATATATATATAAACAGTGACTTTGCCAAACGTCGGTAATGTAGAAACCCGAAGATATATAAAATCAAACAAGAATACAACAAACAAAGAAAAACAGACTAGGAATCCTATAGCGTTTTCGATCAGCAGTCTTTTCTTGTACGAAGCGTGAGGTACAATGTGGTAAGTTTTTTATTGGCAAACTTTTCTACAGCCATCGAATGTGATATGGTGCAGAGTTGCACTTGTACGGGGGTGTAAGATAATTTAACCAACCGTCAACGCCATTAACGAATTTGATGTTTTGTAAAAGTGGGTGTTGCGGACACCGTAGATCGAGTTACCGACTGAAATGCTAACGTTACAAATGCACCGAGAGATGGCACTGACTGCTGAACAAAATAAGTACGAACGTTGACATTACGCACGCAAAGAACGAATAGCTATGTTTCCACCGTGCAGGATTTGAGTAGGATTAATCAATCATATGCAACATTTAAGAACAATAATCTCGTATTCTTCTCAAATGCTGCATAAGATTAGTTAATCCTACTTAATTCCTGCACGATGAAAATGTAGTCAATTAGTCCTTGTTAAAGTCGAATCTCGATATAAGCCTATCCGTCAAGCCCTTCACATACAAAATAACTTAGGCTTTCCTTACGCTTGGTCATACGTCGTGACGTTATTTCGTGTGCGAAGGACTTAAGTAATAAGAGATATAAGTAGGGAATGTAATAATGATATAATAATAAATAATAAAACAAATATGATAATAAGTAATAATAAAAAAAATTATTAATAATAAGAGAATAGAGTTTGCTAGACACTTATAATGTGTAGCCCAGGCACAATGTCACCAGTCGCGGTGGTGGATAAATAGTCTATAGTCCCAACGCGAGGTTTACAACCAAATTAGACTGCAATTTCAAGGACCTCCAAAAAACATTTACGTCTAAAAAACTATACCAAGTATAGGAGTGCTGTGAATTCCTCTAACAAAAAGTATTAAAATGATGTATACTAGACATGCCTGTGGAATCTATGCCGCGCGGTTCTGATATGTAGAATATACTATATGCATTAAGGTAAATCCTACTCGGGCATGGTCAGAAATCCAATTGTACCGCAGCATTGAAATGAAATTCCCTGAATGGTTATTCTCCTGAAATGTTGATGTATCGCAAACATAGTACTCTGTTATATTGTTGCATATTTCAATTGAACAGTCGGTAGCCGAATTTATTGCACCAATGACTCATAGAATTAAAGGTACTGAAAATATGACAATGAGAATATCACGGTAATTATTGGGCCATGAATTCAAAATGAGTAGTGCATACCTTGAAAAAAATTAGGAACCTCTGATGTGTCATGCGAGTAGAATGTAGGTGAAAGTTATATTTTCAGTTCTCGCCATTCGACGTGCAAATGTTCCACGTTAGACTTTTGATGATTGGTTGGATGA
Organism: Cephus cinctus; assembly: GCF_000341935.2. Taxonomy (NCBI): domain Eukaryota; kingdom Metazoa; phylum Arthropoda; class Insecta; order Hymenoptera; family Cephidae; genus Cephus; species Cephus cinctus. The sequence goes on from NW_014332776.1 coordinate 993,754, forward strand.
TCCGCGGGAAGAAGAAAAACGTTGAAGATAATGAAGAAAAAAGAAAGAAGAAGTTAAGAAAGAATGTTGTGAAGTGGCCCCTCCCCGCACATTTCCGTGAGGTCCTACCTCTCAATGAAGGAGCTACGACCCCTACGAGGTCCAACGGAGGACAGTGAGGACAACTGAGACTACCGCGTCCAGGACTCGGGAAAAAGAATCTCAAGATCGAAAGGAAGCTGGGCCGGCGACAAGAAAGACGCAAAAGTCTCTCGTATCCGAAAGCGACTTTAATCAAAAAAATCAATACTATTCCAAGTGAAGCTAACCCAGGAACACGAGCAAAGACAGCTGAATGGCTCAGAGTCAACGGACTCTAACAAACGATGAAGTAAAAAACGTTTTGATTAGCTAATTCATAACTGTTAAACGATTCTGCATCGATTGAGCTCCTGAACTCGGCCTTGAAAATCTAAATCCGATTAGAAACAAAAAAGTGACAGTCAACTTCACACCGAATTTCGATTTTCTGAAAAAACTATTCACTATCAAACGTCTTTACAAGACTATCAAACACTATCAAACGACTATCAAACGATTGGAATAAGAAAAAGTTACAAAAATAAAAGTTTGGCGGCCAACTTCACAGATATAGAGGGGAAGCAAGATTCTGACGTTCTTCGGGTTGGCATGACTGAGTAACCATTGGTTGAGTTAACCGAGGATGGTAGAACTCGGCCTTGAGGGACCACGTTCGTCGCAGACACCGAACCCCGTCAGCCACTGATCCCCGCGCAAAATGTTTCCAACTGAGGGTGATTAGAATTTACCAGGTGACTGCAAGTGCGCCTATAAGCCAAGTAGAGTACTGTAAGTGAATTCAGACGTGACGGCTTCCTTTGAGATCCTTTGGAATGCCTCCACCAACCCGAGATTCCAAGCTGCTAGTCTTGGCGTATTTACCACGAATCGACAGTGATATTGAAATGAAATCCCGGAAATAATATAGTCTGCCAAGTGAAATACGGAAATTAGATAGCACAAGAGAGAAAGAGAAAGAAAGAGTGAAAATAAAGATGAGTAAATGAAGAATGAATCTCGGAAGACAGACAGAAGATGAAGAAGCGATGAATGAATCATAACAGAAAGAAGAAAAGAATAACACGGAATTAGAGGCGTGAATGAAGAATGGAAGGACGCAAGTGTCCAAGAGCTCAATAAAAGAGATGGGCTCTTGGAAGAATGAAGCTCCGCACTTATCCATTCTTCCTTATACCAGTCCGTACTCCCTGTACTCGAGTACTGGACGGCAAGCAGTGTCCTCTTGCGCCAGATTTCTCAATTACAGCTTGTACATTGAGCGTCAACGATACCCCGGAGTTCGGATCAGTTAGCTCAGGTAGCGACTGAGTACAGTTTGTCAGAGCTAACGAAGTAGTAGCTGCTTCAACCGTCAGATGGCAGCACTGTCGATTCGCCTCGTTACGTGAAATTCGAGTGACACGGAACGCATGAAAATGTCTAGTCAATTTATCTTCAGTCACTTCCGAAAATGACGTACGGCGCTACTAGATAATTTTACATTCTGATTTACGTTCATCGAAGTTATGACATTCTCGACTCAATGGCACCACGATTGTCTCCGCTAATAATTTACTCGACCGGTTTACATCAAGCTCATGTATAAAATGTAGTTATTTTATTTTCAAAAATTCTACCGCTAGTAAACACGTGTAATAATAAAACGTCTACCTGCAAATAATAAACGTTTTATGTGAAATAACATATTTTCGTAAATATTTTCCTAAACGGATATAGCAGTGATAAAATTGCAAGGATCTAAGAAAACTCGAATTTCAAATAAACCAACTATTTTTCAATCACCATTTACACAAGACAAATTGAAAATCATTTCCTTTCTCTTGATTCAATCCCTTTTCCTAAACTCTTTGCGAACCATATATCTGTCGCTTCATAACAATACATCATCACCCTTCCACACACATTCCACAGTAAAATAATCAAGAAGAATCACCGGTTACAATTAACGACCGATTTAAACGAATTTATCCCAGCACGGTAGGAACGTTGACGATTTAGCTTCTGCTTCACGTAATCACATTAGGACCATAACGAAATTAACCCTATCCCAGTGGGGTGGCGCATACCCGTTACATCAAATAACAGACTCCACGTATATACGAGAGAGTCAGATCCCGATTCAGAAACACAGAATTTCAGTCTCCCATAATGGAGGGTGTGAAGAACAATGAGGGCGTAATTGTTCCTTGTTCCAAACCGTCAAAACAAAGCATTGTTTACAAAAAGGCGCCCGACTGTCGGCACGTTTATTTTAACATGTGCCTACAAGTGTGAAGATCATACAGGCTCAGTGGAAAACGATACCAAATATACATATATAACAATGTGACTGACAAGGATAGTATACGCAGATGCCTCCCTCCGATTTTGATTGAACTCAAATATGTTCTAAGAGCATGAAGACCTGAGCGATACGTATTTTTTTTTATTTGCGGAAAAATGGTTTTACGGGGTTAAGTGAAGCTCTGAAGTCGGGCACTCCCAGTACGTTTTTCGCAGTTTCACATATTTGCAGTTGAGATATTTATATGAAATCAATTGAAGGTTGATGCTTATGGCGAATAATAAGAAATGAATTTTGTATGGTTCGGATGGGATAAATTCCTATCAATTTATAGGGGTTGAAAGTTGCAAAATTAATATAACAAAAAAACTATCGATCGGATTTCAATAAAACTAATTGCACTTGGAAGAGTTACAAAACGTAAGTTATTCGTGTCTTTGTGTTTTTCGAGAAAAAAACTCGTTTAAGGGATGAACCACCCCTATGCAGGTGTAATCAATTTCTCATTAAATCGGCATCATGCTACTTGAATTGGCTTTTCTAATCATTACAAAGCTCTTTTTATGTGTCCATTGAGAAGATTAATCGTTTCAATAACGTTCGATTGCATGTATTACAAAGACCAATTTTGGACTTCAAATTTTGAAATTCACAATGTCAGATACTCTAGGAATGCAATTTTATTTCTTTCAGGTGTAACTAGACTTGAACGCATTGTATTACGTTTATATAGAAATATGTAACATTTACGAAAGAGATTCATTAAAAACAACTCATCACTGACAGATACAACATTTATGTCCCATTAGTCATCGTAAGAATTGCTTCATATCAAAGAATTACAGAAAACGGATGAATCTAGGTTCGAAAAAATAATAAAATACAAACTACAGTCTACACAATGATGCACGTAAATACGTACGCAGATATACGATATTACAGTTTATGTTATCAATTGTCTTGGGATCTTCCTTTGTGAGTCCATCATTGACGTATGATGACATTTCGATGTTTACTCAAGCATTATGTAGTAGGTAGAAGTACGTACAACAACTAGAGTTGGGTATCTCCAGCGTATTTCAAAAATACATAAAATTCTTTGTTATAATATTTAATTCAATTTTTATACCATCAAATTTTCTTATAATCATATCCGATATCTGTATGTGATATCAACGGTTACGACTTCATAGAAGTTTCAATTTCACCATAGAAAATCTTTCTTACGGATACCCTAGGTTAATATACTTTTCCCTTTTATATTGGTAAGAGTCTCTAAAGGACACCCTAGCTCAAGGAGGGGAAGAAGGAGGGG
>NW_014332776.1:997719-1048253 GCF_000341935.2 Cephus cinctus
GGGGGGCGGGATGGTGTCCTCTGACGTATCGGAAAGCATCCACGAAGATGCTGCTCCGGAAGACTGACTACTGCATCACCGGAAACTCAATTAGAAAGTTTTCCCCATTTCGGAAAAGCTCGATTCGAGATTGTCAGCGAGCTACATGGCCGAATACTGCACAGATGGGTATAGGTTCCCTTTGATCTTGCCGATCTTTGAGTGCACGATATATCATATAACGTGAATTATGGAAGCACAGCAGCCAGGGTACTTGTTCAGAGGACCGTATCGGATGCCTTTGCAAAAATAATTGTCGTAACGGTTATAATGACGCACCGGTACATAACGTCCGTCCGTCATTTCAAGGATATCGAGTTCTCTTTAACGCGGCGGCTCCTTTCCAGCTGCATTCCGTCCTTTACGTATACGCAGAGTAATTGAGGATTTACGTAAGTCCAGGATGAGAATGATGGACATTTTTCTTTGTCTATTTCATACGACCATTATTCGTTCTATAATTCATTATTTACGATTATGTAAATAGTCACGTATATATAAAACATACAAGGCTGCTGTTATTTATAAGAAAAATTTACAGCTTGCGTTAAATTTAATTTTGAATAAGTAATCATCGTTATTGTATGTACCTGATCGTGTAATGATTATATTACCCCTATGAAAAGGTCATGTATAGGTAGAATATTAAAGAAAATATTAGGCGTATAAAACATACAGACCGTATACTTAACGTATATGTAAAATATACTATTAATTTATACGGGATGTATACAATAATATAACGGCAAATAGTGTATTCAGGATATATAATATATGTATAATGAAAACTATATTTTTTACTATATTTCATGACGATTTAAATACTATTGAATTTCTCTGAGATACCACAGTGCTATCTGTTTCCTGTTACCTTTTTTATTGTCCCACCCAATGGCCACCTTCTACAATCTCTTAGAATTTAATCCGCGTCCGTAAACGAGCATACGCGCGACGTCGGCGTCGCCATTCAACCGTAATTCTCGCTTTCTTCGGAACCAAGCTTGAAGCCCTTGAATGCCACCGGAAACCCTTTCAGAGGTTCCGATTTTACCTTTGAATGGACGACTCGAGCTCGTCTCCATTTTTTTGTGCCAGGCTAAAGTCCCGCTGTAAGAAACCCAGAAACGTTATAAATATATAGCCAAGGTGCATAATAGGTACCAGGACCAAGATGTTCGATTTAATGGGACGATTTAGCTTTATCAAATATTATTCTATACCTACTGTAGAGCAGGAGGATATATAAAATCATGATTCTTCATCATCTTGACCTCGCACGATTCTCGCTACAAGAACTTTTCTCCCAAGGAATTAACTTCTTGGTAAATTAAGATTCCTCAAGAATAAGTGGCTCGTTGGTGCCAATAGCCACGCTCGGGGGATCCTGATACACACGTGAGGAACGCCATGATAATTTCTATGGTGGTCCATGACTCTGGTGAAACCGGTGTACCAGCCAAGATAAGGTACTCCATTACCTGCCGGGCGTAATGCTTGTATCGTGTCACGTGAGTGGATCTAGTATACGCGTGATCTGTATAGACTGTTGGTATTAGTGTGATTTTTTGAAAGTTTCATTAGTCATTAATAAGAGAAAAAAAGGAAAGATCCTAATGGTACTTTGTCACCTTGCTAATGGATCCTCCATTTTTGACTGATCTTTACTGAGCCATACTCGTACAGAACTTTAAGATAAAACTTCTTAAATATTTACGTAACCATTTTACGTTAGTACAGGTTTTAGGTAATGGTTATGATAGAATAAGAAAAAAATGTCTGATAAAGGTAAAAAGGTTTAAGTAACGTAATCCTGTCTCCGTCGAACGATTCGACAAGGATTTGGTAATCGTACTCGGTAAGTAATCTTCAGCTTTATCATAAAACTCAAATAAGAAGAAGTTTACCAGGAAATTGTTAAAATGTTTCGAATTTTAGATACCACGTACGTTACTCAATGATTGTTGGATAATTTAAATTGAGGACACTATGTATATACTATAGAGTTTTCAGTACCTATAGTGTATGCTATATTGGTATGCTATATTTATCCTACAGCTTATATGCTATATGTTGAATTCAATATTTCTCTAAAAGTGATATAACAGAAGATTCACAAGTGATATAACAGTGAGCAAAACTAATCCGATCCCAATCTCAAAAAGAGTATCGTCCGTCCCAGTTACATATGGCGCTATGTGAATAAAAAGCCTGCTTCGCCTCTCGATCGACGCAATATCGTCTCCGTCGCGCCATCTTAAACAAACAGACGTTCGAAAAGCCACAACGTACTTCCATCCATTCGATGCTTGTGGCATCGTTCGGTGTCATTGGCCGTCTGTATTTATCTTACGTCAACTCCCGATAGGGAAGCTTGCCCCTTATGAAAAAGCCTATACACTTCCTACACGGCCTTATCGATCGTCTGGACGCGTGTACCTGATACAAACTGAAGGAAGGCCCCGGTTTAGGGCCAGCTCTTTGGGCCCCACGTGCCTACAGCATTATCATCTAAGGTTACGTGTATACCTACGGGATATATTCTTACCGTCATTTATAATGTGTACACTTTAGGGTATCGGTTTTCAGGAAGTACTATAGATGTATATACAGTATACATATATATACTGCATGAAAAAATGGGGTGGCACTTGTATCGCACGGGGTAGTTTATTTTAGATGGCTTTGAATAGTTAGAAGGTAAGATTGGGAGTTGATGATTAGTCACGGTGTCAGGAAGGTGATGTAAGGGGGTTGTTGTTCGTTTTTGTTCGGGTAGTAAAAATTGCAATCAACTGCGAAACATCCCCTGGTTTCTCGCCCGATAACGCTGCAGAACAACCCTCCGTAGAATCGAAACATGGCACGGGCCTGAATTCGGGGCTTTCTAGTTCCGGGACCTCGGTTATAACTGGGGATAAACTACCCCATGGGGTCTCGACAACTCCCCCGCGCGAGACTCGCATATTCGAAACATTATGCGCCCGCTACGTGTCTGCTTTACCCCTCTGCTGGCGTTTGCTGCTACCCCCCTATGAATTGGCTTCATCGCTCATCGCTTGGAATTGCACGACTAATCCCTGACGACTGCTTACGACATTTACATAAAAATAATTAAACGCTTCGCGAAACACCGAACTTATAGTGTTCCATGCGTTACGCACCATCCATTAAACGATCGTTTTACTAAATCCTCATAGGTTATGTATGGGGAAACGCTGACTAGAGGAACCTACCCTTATCCGCCATCAAAATCGCATTGATCTTACAGGGAGATTTTGGATGTCACATCGAATTCGATATTTCATTCAGTATCAATTCCCACCTTTATCCAGCATGAGGGACCACCCTGAGAATCTGCAAGAACGAAGGAAAAAATAATCCCAGGATAAAACCCAAAAGTTTAACTGCCCTAAGCACAAACAGAAGCCCCATACTAGTACAAGCAATATATCCGTACCAAAAAATAATCCATAATCTTGAAATATTCGACTAGGTAATATAACGCTGATCCTACATTGAAAATAATCCACATCCCTTATCTCACCGTACCAGCAACGACGTCACTTCCCCTACGAGCCTACCCTACACCTCGATATCAAGAATATTGAGTTTTAAAATCAAAGAGCAAAAAACCTCCAGACGAACTTGGACCAATCATAATAGCAAGACTGTACCATTACGTACAGTACACCCTGTACTTTTCACAACATCAGGGTGACCACCCTAAGCGCATTTAACACCCATGAGCATACGTGTACGTGAAATCATCCATCACCAAAGCACCGGTTTAGGGTCACAGCTGTCGTTCTGCAATAGCAACTGCAGTCTGGTTAGCATCCACACGCGAATGCGTATGTGACTGCTGGTGCACCCGAGGGCTGGTGAGCATCGTGAAAAGTGAAATCAAAGAGGATAGCGAGGATGTGTGAAAAATGGCGTCGCACCGAGTACCGAAGCATTCCCATTGTCGTAGGTCAGGTATAGGAATACGAACAGCGGCTTAAGATCCAAGGACAAACGTCAAAGCAAGGCCTTGTGCTTAGACCTTTCGCACATTCCTCATTCACTAAAGCAGAATCCTCTGATCACTGTGCCGCCGTATCGCACCGATGAAAATACTATGTTCTCACGTATCATTATGTTTTTACGTAACACAAGCAGACCAAGATGAATTTCTAATAAAGCTACTCGATAACAATGCCTATTATCGATGTTACTCACGTATGCAATTCGAGATCTTATGCACCCTTATACCGTGCATACCTTAATCATTTATCGTTCCATGAATTTTCGAGGCCACTTAATAACACATGAACTCCCGCTGGTCCTTTGTACAATGACACATAGCACAGGCTACCGCGTGATTTGGAATATACATTCATCCCTCGAATACTAATCTTATACGCAAAGTCTTTCAGATAAGCGAAATGATAAGTGTAAACCCACTGAAACATTCTTGTCAATGTGAGTCCTCGTATTATTCTCGTATACATCAGCTGTTTGCATTCCACTACAATGATCCAGTCCACGATCAAACAGTTAATCAACGATATTAAGACAGTTAATGACTAACAGGCGTTAATGGCAGTTCGATAACGAAAGTTCTCCTTTTATTTGTCCTTAGAGTATCTTCGAAGCATTGTATATAGATTTAATAATAAATTTAAGTATAATGGCAAATTTGTTTATAACGGAGAATTGCAAAACCGTAAAGTACAGTGCAATCGTCATGAGTATTTTTTATGGGTATAAATGCATTTTGTCGATGCATGTATTCGGCCCAGAGATCGCGACATGCTGTGAAGGACGGGGGGGGGGGTCAAAATGCAATTCATCATTAGGGGAGAGGAAGAGAGAGAGACAAGACGCGATAAATGGGGATAGCAGGATGATATGCGAATGGTAGCATGAAAGAGGAAGGATAGTATTCTAGCCTTGTCCAATAGGGAGACACTGTTCTCAGCGTTTGAAACGTGCACGCACCTAACGCATCAATCTTCTTCGCCAACAATGTTCGCTTAAATTACCCTCATCGATATCAAAGTGACGAGGATGAGTTGGGACGGTAGCGGAAGATTGACAGAGAGGGAAAGTCGATTTGGTATAAGGGTGGCGTTATATTAGTGGGCTATCTGCGATAGGGAGAGACTGGTGCACTCATACAGTTAACGTAGTAGGGAAGAGCCCTTATCTGGGTGATAGTTCAAAATTGAGTTTATAAAGTGCACTCTTTCATAAAATCGACCTTTCGTCACGAACTTAAATGCATTCACTCTGAGGCAGATACTATAGATCAATTTCTGGGAACGTGGAGGTGGGGTGCGGTATATGTTGGGAGGGTGGGTACACGTGTGGGATATCTTGAAGTTGTGAGATTGGAAACAATTTTTGGTACGAATTATCTTTTTTTGGATTATATTTACAGAGATGTATGTGTTTACACGAGATATATACAGTGGCGTGTGAATTGTACGGAGGATAAGTTTTATTCGTGCGAATTTCCAAGATGATAAAAATAAAGTTAAATGGTGCTGGGATTAGAATTGAGGTAAAAAGAAAGATACGGCAAAAGAATGAGATAGACAAATTTATATAGAGACATATAAACAGCGATGGCAATAGAGTTCTGGGATGCAACTGCAATACCGTAAAAATGTTCTCGGATATCGGTTGCACCGGTGCACCGATATCGTGTTTAATGTTCCGTTATGAAGTTTACAGTCGTCCTTTATGGGCCATTACGATTGAAGTTTTCACACTGAAAAAGGATGAAAGATGATCGTCAATAAAAAACACTAATCCCGTTCGCATTTATGTAACGGATATAATCGATGTCATGACATGCATATATACCTATGTGAATTACATGGGTACATTACAACCTATACTATCTAGTAGACCGGGTAAGAATTATAGGTACGGGACGGATTATTAATTGATCGTTTTACATGGTTCATATAAGAGACTTCTATTGAGACTATTGAGAGTTAATAAAAGAAATAAAAAATTAATAAAGAAAGAAGAAAAATAAAAATGATTAATCTTCATTCATTTGAACATATTAAAAATCCTTGATTTTATATCGAAATTTATTATTTGAAATTTCAAAATGTTCTATATATGCTATATCTATTTGCTATGTGAAATAGCAGAGTGTAGTTTTTTCTGAATGTGTTCTGTTTATAGGGGCCATCTTCTTATTGTTTATAACGTTCAAGAGTCCCGTTAATCTGATTCTAAATTACGACTACGGTCGTAACGTTGCGGTTGACGAAAGTAACGTCAGACAGAGTGCTTCTATTCGTTTATTTTCAACTGTTTATGTTGTAATGGGGAAATAGGTGGAGGATTCCGTCAACGAGGATGGGTGTTAAAAGTGAGAAGAATCAAGTTCTGTAAAGTCTTTAGTGCCCTTTAATTCAAGAATGGTTTCACGGCCTTTGGAAAATTTATGGGATGACTCCGTTGGGGACATTTAATGCGGAAATTTGTAATTTCTTGGTGCGTTCTGTGGCCGTATTATATGTGCACAGCTGTATAGTACAGTGTACAATGCTGCGTGTACATATATATACATATGTATACACAGAAGAGGGAAATTCGCTTGTTTAACGGTAAATTAGTAAAAGTCATCTTAGGGTCCCGTTACATGTTCTCGAAGCTATCGCGGCCTCCTTAACGAAGCTTGTTTTAATTATCCTCAATCAACCCTCAGGCCGTTCACGCAGTCCTGCGCTTAATTCCATTAATTGCAAAGTGTCTCCAACTCTTCTTATTTTATACTTGCATTACAGTCTTTTTTATACTTTTTTCTTTATCCTTGTAATACTCTTGCTCCTTCCCTTAGACCTTAAAAAGCTTTTTAATTTTTAAAATTAAATTCTCTTCAATTAAACGGCTTGCTTTTTCTATTTTAAAATCTACAATATACTATCAATTTTTCATTTCTAATATCATAATTCATTAATAGTAGACTGATAATTGATTGCTATTAACAATGTGTGAATTATTAAAATTTCATTATGATAACTTGTCTTGGTACTATATTTAATCATCGTATCGCGCTTGTCTTATTTGCTTTATAAATTTCTTTTTTGTTCTATGCATGACACCACGTGCTTCGTCGAGAGTCCAAACAGATATCTTTGGTTCCAATAATTGAACAAGGCGAACGATCGTCAAACTGTGTTTTACGTAAATGACGGATAAGATAAGGAGTCTAGTGAACACGTTGGTACGGACACCGATGAAAAATGACGATAAATTTCCACGAGACGAGAGCACAGGGTGAGATAGAAGCATACAGTTCAATCTCGATTTTCAATAAATCTCGATAGAGGCGACACTGTTGCCGATCATGCGAATCCTATCGGCGACTCGGGAAATTAACACGTTTTCAGTGAATAGAATTTGGACGACAGCTTGACGACAGTGATTTACAGTTTAAAATAATCACGGTGAAATCTGTGGCAAGATCATCATGCAATGGTGGCTTATGGTAATGATAGTTCTTATCAGATCAATCTATCTCATGGAACACAGTCCGTGGCGTGTACTTAAACGAACCTCCTTTGAACTGACAAACAAAATATTCATTGTTAGCCAAAGGTTTGAATTTTCAATGAGAATTAAGATGCATCCGCTATCTTTATCTTGCAGATGTATGAATTAAAGGCGCGTATTATTTAATCTGACACGAAGGATGATGGGACATGAATTGAGTCTGGTTAAAACGTGATCAGGCATGCCTCTGGCCAAAATGGTAATAGCGTGCGCATGCGCACTGATGCCCGACATGTGCGTGCCCCTAAATGGAGCCCACGTGATACCGATTTTATCTACCCGCTTGTCTGGGTAGGATTGGCAGGGTGTATAGGGTGGAATACAAGAGGTGAGTAGACAGTTCATCGAAGTGTGGAAATTTCGTGCGAATGAGTAAATGCAGGAGGATTCCGCGGAGGATCCTTGTTAATGAGAATGAAATCGCGATAGGCTTCTTAATTAAAATCGTGCGTACCAATTGGCGCAACGTGACGGCTCTACGGTGAGAAATGTTGGAAACATAAATTTTCAATTTTAACCGACGCCAAAATGTTGAAAAAGTTTAATTGGAGCCGTCGTCGCGGCGCCAGTCGGGCAAACTTTTAAAGCATTTCCGGTCGAGTTAGAAAAGTGTACCTCTTCTTTTAGGGTCGGTTCCGGACGGGAGGAGAAAAAATGTTCTTGGAAGACTGTCAGTTGTATGACGTAAAGTATAGCACAATGAGCTGAGATCAAACGTTTTACTATAGCATGCGTTCAATTGCTTTTTATCCGACATTTTTATCAAGATTTCTTGCGCAGAGTTTTCAATACGCGCTTCTTGATGCTCGTGCGAGCGATAAATCAAGACTGTTTTTTCTGTCAATAGCAATTGACGCAAGTTACTAGCCGCTTGTATATTTCTCTTCGCAGTTCCTTGAGAATACGATATGTCCGACGTTCTCAGAATTTCGTCGCGGAACTCTTCAGTTCATCGTCGCTTCCGCAATCTGTATTATACGTACGTATATACACGTCTCTGACTTCGGTTTGAGTTCTTAAATTTTATATTTATTTCTTGAGAATAAAAGTACATTATGCGTACGGTACAGTCGTCGAAAGAAATGATAATGATGGAAGCGGTTGGACTTTCAAAAGAACGAAACCCATTCACACAAGCACATTTAATTGCATCGTTCTCTGCGAACGGTACCAGGACAGAATTTCATGTGACAATTTTCGCAGAACTTTTTGTCACTTCCCGTGCGTGCGGTACCGTTTCTTTTCCGGCGTATGGTCGGGAAGCGTGAATACGTTGAATTTATGGGAGCGAGCTCAGGAAGGAACAGCACGTGTAGTGGGGATATGTTGCGCGCGCAACTCCGAACCACGCTGCCGAACGGCATGGTCAGGTTGGACCAGTGACTCTGAAACGTTCGAACGAGTTGGATATACCGATTTTCGCTCCTGTATTTATTCTAACTCGAAGCCGGTTTATACCTGAAACTTTAAGCAGTATAAAGTTCTTTTCGGTACCTTTTACTGCACTAAGGTCCCGTCTAACAATAGGCGACATCGTGAATAGTTTTAGATCATCCTGGCACTCTAGGCTAGTTTGCAATTGTTTTCAAACAAACTTTTGCGGGAAAGCGGAATCTCTTGTGTTTTTGACAGACTGATAAGAAACACTAAGTGGAAGAAAGATACATTCAGAAGGACAAAAAGTGTTCTTGTGGTGCTTTTTAAGTGAACTTACGAATAAACAATTGCTTATACAGAACAATTTTAGGTCTAGTTATGTATTGTGTCTGAGTATTAGAAGTGACTTTGATTCCTGAGATTAACTTGGGATTCTTTATTTTTATCAAGATGAAATTGACCATTGGTTTAGTATTATTGACAGTGCTCGCGCTAGTACTATCCGAGCCGAATAATACCAAAACAAAAGTAAGAGTTTTAAAGTGCTGCCGTGACGATCAGGAGTTGAGAGAATCGGATGAACCTGGAATAGTAGCAAAATGTGTCATGTCACAAGGTCCTTGGTTACCACTGATTTATTCCCGAAGGCATCAAAAGCTTCTACCCAGCATACCAAATGAATGGGAAGTAATCGAAGATACGAAACCAAGATGTCCCGACAATACTGTCCTCACCTTCGTACCCGACGCACCGAACCCTTTTTTCCTAACAGAAGAGGGTCACGCACTCCTCAGCGTCGAATCCAACGAAAGCGTGAAAGCCGGTGAATACTGTGCGGATTCTAAAGCTCTCCTCGTCTGTGCAAAAAGAACGGAGAACCACGCGGCGGCAACTAAGAAGCCTCAGGTACATCGCTGCTGCGGGAAAAATGCAATTTTTGAAGAAAACGAGAGAATATGCGCTCTGTTAAACGACGATCCAGACGCGCCGCCATTGCTATCAAATGCGTCGATGGTGGATATCGTACCTGGTTTTCCACCATGTCCAAATTCCGACAAGTACGACATTGTCGGGAAGGTCGAAGACGCCGTGTTACTTCCCAACGGAGGTTTGGAGGTCGATGGCATCCAATTGCCAACTGGACAATTCTGTATCGAAAGAATCATGGAGACAAAAATTGCCAAAGTCTTTGCCTGCTCCGAACACAATCCACAGAGGTAAAACAATGTCTTTATAAAATTGTTTTGATCACAGTATGTCGTACAGCTTAGCATATTAGCAGTGTGATATATGTAGATATCTATTTATCAGAGAAGAAAGGTTTCAAGGTTTTGAGGCTTCAAGGCTTTGAACCGATTCTTACGTCGTTCGAGAATCGTGATTCGTTTCGAGTCACGCTTCGGGCTATAAGGCTGCCGATGATTCACGAAGGGAACCGAAGTAACGGTTAAGAAAAAATAAATAAAAAGGGGACAAAAGGGCTCGAGTTTCTGATCGCCATAGAATAAGCGGCAAGGGATACCCACAGTGCTTTACAAGTAAACCCCAGAGTCATCGTTATCGCCACCTTTTACGAGGTTATATTCTGCAACCTAACGACTTCGGCTCCCTCGGCCATCCTCGTGCACCTTCGGCGGTGTCCTGGTACTAACGGGGGTACCGAAATAAGGTGCAATTAAATCCTGAAGAAAATACAGGACACCCCGTTGCTCCTATTGCTTGCGCATGCGACATAATAACAATTAAAGCGATGCCAGTATTATTTCTATAACTGTTTCCTTATTATGCTTTTAATGTCCTTTTCTTGCACCGAGCGTCCAATGGCGTCCGTATTATATTACCAAAGGGTACCGGGCGCCGTGTTCCTTATGTCGATTTTCAACCGTTTTTATTACCAGCCACTCTTACGAGAGTCGATCGTAAAATCGGCAAGGGGAGAAATTCAGTTGAAGGTAGACGAGAAATATGCAGGAATATTAATACCACGGTCATTATGGGCCTGAGTCGTATTGGTTTCGGTGCCATGGACGAAAGTGAATCTCAATGTGGTGAGACTCATGATATTTTCTTCTACTCTTTCTACCCCTTTCGTTTCTTCCCTTTTTTTCACGATGCTTAATCTTCCGTCAGACTCTCGCGGGCCCACCTCGATGCGGACGACCCACTTTAGTCCCCTTGGAAATTTCTGTCCTGGCCTTTATTTATCGTAAGGCGTCAATCGTTATTTCCTTATAAAATAATTCCCTGCGACCTTTCAGTACCGAATAACCCATATGGCAACCGGTTCGTGCTGGACCATTTAAACAGATCTCCGTGCAGTGTCCAAGTGACCAAGTGTATTTTTAGAACAGCGCAGAATGAACGACTGACGTAAATGTCGCGTGGTATGAATGAAAGTGGAGTATTTCATTAACATCCATACCAATACTTTCTCCTTCAAACTTTCTCTCGATCCCATCTTCAAAGACGGCCCAGGTCATTGTCGCACTCAGTCATTGTAGTCCCTTCGATTTCAATTTGAACATTGCTGACCGGTACGTGGATCCGTAATTCAGAAAATGAATTGTATGCATGCGATATTACCAACCGGATATTTACGTTATTATCGTATCCCTAAATCATCCATTTTCCGGGCGAATCGGAGCATGTATTTCATTCTGCTACAAGGGGTTGTTGTTTGTCCCACACTTTTCAATATTACAGTAGGAATACAGTGCACATGCAGTGCCATTAAATTTCGCGAATACACCTACTATTTGTTCGCTTTTTTTTTCCAATTAATAATTGCATCCGACCGTGTACTGTATCCATTCTCCACAATGTAATTTCCCATAAATCTGTGTAACCCAGGAAAATTCAAAAGACTCGCACGTAAACGCAGAGGGTTGGAAATCAGGCTTTACGCTCTGCCGTGTCCATTAATCTATGTATACCCAGTATACAGAAACTGTCTAACGTATCAAGCCTTCTTCCGCTCTCTGCTTAGATATCCAGAGTAACTATACGGAAAACCTAGAATCCCATCTATTTTCTTCGGTATACTTGCTTGGCAAACTACCAAGCAATACAGACTCTCCACTATAGTTTAGAGATGGTCCAGTAACGTAACATGAATTTCGATATGTCGCAGATCGGTGGTCCAGAAGGCAGACATCAGGTTCACCTTGTACCCGCTCGCCTTCATCATCAGCGTGATCTTCCTGGCAGCGACCTTGGGAACTGGATGGCTCCTACCAGCATCTCATCACGTATTGCACTGGCGCTGCCAAACTCATCACATCGCGTGTCTGATGCTGGGTGATCTTGTCATGGCGATAATTCAGTTAGCCAGTGGTTCGATCAAAGGACCAAGTTGTAAAGCATTAGGTAAGTCCATGATAAATTCATTTGTGTTCTTTCGTATATGCGCGGGCACGTACAGACACACTTTTATATGTAGAGTTTATATATGCGAGTCAAAGGTACTAAACCTGGATATAATATACAGGGTTACACAAAAATATCGCATCGACTAAAGGGCCAACCCGTTCGTTTGATTTTCATGATAAAATCACCAATTGGTACAATCCTCCTGAATAGCACTGTATAGAATTTCATACCATTGGCGAAAGCCACGAAACTTTCGAACCGTAACCACCAAGCGATATACGGTCGGACTCAAACTAGGATGAGCCGGGATAATTCCGACAGGGACTTTCGAGCTAATTATTCGGATAATCGACGTAATCCCTGGCGAAGCTCGTTCCGCGCCGTGACGATCATCGATTAGCCAAACGTTGTGGGCTATGGTTACCAGCGGTTCTTCCACTGCCGAAGAAATTATCGGTATACGTGTTACACAATGCGTTGAATGTGACTATATTTCACGACGCTTTGTTGACGTGTGGGATCTTCGAGGGTTCGTGTCACTGGTGGTATGGCGTTCAAATGAGTTAAAAGAAAAACAATGACCCCGAGTTTCAGCTTGTACTTGCCTGCGCCGTGTAAAGGTCGGCGACCTTTCGTTCACCGAAAAGACCCGAGAAAGGAGAAAGTGGAACGGAACTTCACGGCTCGACCTACATTTTACTTCAGGAAATATTATCCTCCTTGGATTCTCCCGTACAATAATCGATAGACACTTTTGCTCTTACAGTGATTGATTCTCATTGAATATCACTTATGGCTCATTGACGGACGTAACGAGCATTCTTTCGTTGATTCTTGTAATATTTTTTTTCCTTCCGCCGGCGGCCCGACTGCAATTTCTACCGGTTTCTGGACATGCCGGTGGTGCAATTACTACGCGCCAATGGACAGATAGCGATGATAATATCTAACTGGCAATTACCGGGCAATCGAGTCGATACCCAATTAATTTCAGCACGCGTCTCATCTGCTTCTATATATGTATATCTGTATACATATATATTGTGCATTTGAACGACACCAAAAAATTATACAGGTCTCTTCATAGTATACCTTATTCATTGGTATCATTGCCATTCACAGCTTTTGCTATGTATACATATTCTATTCAGTACCCAATTTCCGTGAATACAACGTTTCGCATAGACGCACTGTGTACGTATCTCATTACTGACTACGTTGCATAATAAAGTCAAACTGTACATTTAGCATAAAATCATATCGTCGCATTAAAATTTAAATTGCACCGACTTCGTGGATTCCGTTACGGCGGTTGGATTTTCGAGTGCAAATTTCTTTCTTCTTTTCGCCTACTTCACGCTTCATTTTATTACAGTGAATCCGCGACCAGTCAAATTCTCATTTTTATTTTTTATCATCTTAATCGCGGTAATACGAATAATGGACGTTATCGCGATTAAAGAATTTTAATGGCGATTTTCTACGGAATAAAGAAATATCTCGCTGCTTGCTATTACACGCTGAACTAATGGCCATCATGTGTCTACTGAGTGCCCTTAGAAAGACACAAGTCGAGGAGCCCCATTTGACTTCTTTTTTCTTCTCCCCATCATAAAAACATACGTAACTCTCAGTTTGTACTCCATGGGATTACTTCTTGCAGCTTGCAAAGTTATTCTTTGGATCGACTCCGACGATTCGCTACTGTTTGCAAGGAATTGCCAGCTTGACGGGTGTTATGATTGTCGAAAAATATAGTGGTGACGTGGGCGACCAGTAATAGGGGCGGGTGTCGCGCTTCATCCCTGATTAAATAGTATCGCCCTTATAGCGATATCCCAGTGTCATAAGCTTGTTCTGTCAGCCGTTTTTATAAATATCTAATTATACCAGGAAACTAATATCAATATGTTATTTTAAAATGGGATAAGAACTTACTCGAGTTGACTCTGGTTTGACTCTGCTGTAATCGTAGATTTTGATAAGGCCCCTCGACCTGACTGTATGCGCGTTCCACGTACGCAGTGGGATATTGTGTGCTGGTGTAGGGGGCCACCCATTAACAATGAGCCCTTTATAATAAACAACTGCTGTAACTCCTTGAAAAGTCTGTATGGTGTATCCAAGTATGCCGGGGAATCCCAGTTGTGAAAGCTGAGAATAATGAAATCCTAAACTCGTGTACTTATTGGGCGTTTGTTATTGAAGAATAGGTTGATTTAATATTCTGTATGTGAGATTAGCTTCTTTCTTGTTTTGGGCTACTTTTTGCTCTACGGGTTCCGATAGCTTTCAGGGACTTATCGTGACCCTATGATATGGGTCTACGCTCTTGGGAGGTTATTAATAGCGATTTGTTCCGCCATTCTTATTTCGACACTCGTTCCAACTTCCTTTTTGGATAATGGAACTTAATGTGAGAACAACTGGTGTAATTGAAAATCGCTAGTCATAATGTTGCCGATTGCGTTTCAGTGTACTTTGGAAAATATTTCTACTGCCTTATTGGCTGGTTACTGCGAGTTGGTCAGCACGTGGGTCCAAATAGCGGCAACTTTAATAGAATTTAATTTGTATCTATGATCGGGGAAGACCGTCTCTTTAACCTTCGTTACTGGTCGTACAAACGTATCGATTTTATTTATCGGACAATTAGCGGCATCACGGGTACTTGGATACTGACTAGAATCTAAAGCTGCTCTGGGCTAGTTGATTTGATCGTTTACAAATTTTTATTTTTCGCTTTGTATTTCCTTTGCGATGCTTTTATCGCTTGCACTCAGAGGTCGGGAATTTTCGGAAATAAGAGAAGCGTGCTTCTGCTTTGTATACGACTACGAAAATGGGGGGGTCGGTATACGTAGGAGAAAAAAAAAAAGAAATCTACCAGAGGGTCGCGCCACGCTGATATATTGCGTTGCCATAGAGCGCAGCGTTCATTGTGAAAGCGGACACCCCTGGGAGAGATGCTGCGTGCTCCTGACAACTCGGATCGGATTTTCGAAAATTAGGGTTGACATCGGGAAAGAATTGCACGGGCAAGCTTTTGATAGCGGGAGAAGGAATCCTACCGCCGTTGACATTGGAAATGCATTTCTATGGAGATTTACACTTTGCATATAACTCTGAGCATATCGAATAAGGTGGGACGTGTGCATTTTTTTGTTTTAATAAGAATTCTCGTAATATCCTGTTCAGAGTTATCAGTGCAAAGTGACTCTGAAAAAGTTGCCATATAGAGATTGTAAGACAATTGACCAATTGAACGTTGGGTCGAGTGATGTGGCCCTGACAAAGAAGCGATGAAAGAAGTCGCGAACAGGCGACTGTATATGGTCGAGGCGCTAAAGAGACTTATGGCGCCATGGGGTCCCTTAGCGTCTCTTGCCGTCAGGCCTGGCAACTCTCCTCGTCCTCTGGGCGCCGATTACACTTGCCCGTTCGTGCTATAAATATGATTAATGTCATGCGTCCCGACGCATCCACTATTTACGTCGACGTTAAAATTCGCTCGATTCGATTTCACCCTTTCCCGCCGGGAACTCTCGAAGACGTATGTAAGTTTTCATGGGCGCCTATACGGGGAGTTGTGGAAATGACAGAGGTGACGTACGACTGGATTTCGGAAATGGCTCCCAGCATTCCGTCAGACTTTCCCCATCGGAATCCGGCAATCAATTTCTCTCTTAGTTCTCGCACCCTCCTTTCGCGATGCTTCTGCTGACTTCTTGGCTAAGGGTAGAATACACAGTGACACAAGGGGACAGATATTTTGTCCTCCTATCCCCAGCTTCACTCGCTTTCACGTAATCTCATTAGCGAATGAAAAGAAAGCGTCGTGCAGTACGTCAGGAAAGAGGGCGCCACTTATACTCGGAAAAATAACCTCGTCTCAACGAGCAGAACATCCCTTAGCGAAACTTGCGAAAATTCACTTAGCCGAGCCTCTCAATAGGCCGTGTGTACCAACGTACTCCATTCAGGGTGAGAAAAGCTCAAGGGACGCTTTTGTGACGGTACGAACCTTTTTTGCCCTTGTAAACAAAAAAAAACCGGTTAAGGTAATGGGATCTAAAAAGTTAGACGAGTAAAATTTGCTCCAGTTTTATAACGAAGAATTGCCAATTCCTTGAATCACCCTGTAGACCCGTTCGCGGGATTGTTCTTTGCGTAAAAAAAATTAATCACCCAGCTTCCGGTTATGGGAAACCCCTTAACCGCAAAGGGCTCCATGGGCAGCATCCAGCAGCATCCCATAGTAAGGACTCGCAGGGATGGACCGTGGTGAATCCAACCGGAAAAGGTTCACCTTCTTTTTTTTGCGAAACCACTACCCGCACCACCCATTCCTCAAACACGCCAGCAACGCCTACGGTATATCTACCCTATGGTACATTCGTACTAAGTCTTATACCTGGTGGTCGTAGCTTTCACGTTGGAATGCGTCCATTTTACCCATTGCCGGGCCGAAGGGAATCCCACGGAGCCCTGGATGGAGTTCGGCCAGACAACGTCGACGTTAAAACAACGAAACGACACGGCGCCACGTGCTGGCGAATGCGTACCAGACAATTGAGGACATCCATTCTCGGTACGGTCGACTCTTTCTTTCAGGCTTCCCTTCATATCCTTACTATATCTATCTGTATATCCAGCCTGACCCTCCGTCAGGCCTGTTATATATCCAACACGTTGTCTTGTCCTTCCCTTTTCTTTCATTGCGTTCGCATACCACCCTTCTTCCTCCTATTTCCCCTCTCTGACTAACAATCCTTATTCTTTTACCCCTCTAACCCTTCGTCCGGCGCCCGCAGGCTCCTCGCACCATCCCTTTGTAGTCGCATCTTCGCTATCATTCTTCGCTTCTAAACGTTAAACCTCTGGTAGGGTACCACTAATTTTCTTTTCTTTTCTTATATAGATATCTCTTTTTACTCGGTTTCGAACAAATGTCTGGTTATTCCTTTTCTTCGCTTCTCCTCGAAAAATCCTTTCAGTCGAATTCTCGTTCGACCGGTTGAAAGAATCTGGTGGGGATTCAGAGACAGGAATATGGACTCGGTGTACGTTTTGTTCGGATTGTTTGACGAACCCTTGGTAATGATAATGACGACACGGATGGGGAGTTTTTGTATCGTGCAGGGTGCCTCTACGCGTGGTAATGGTAAGAGTGGCGTTTCTCGTGGTTTTACTTTCGGAAATACATGTCTTCCTATTCCTCCTCCCTATGGTCGTGCTCTCTCGACACGGTTCGCTTACTTGATTTACTGTCGTCTAGCCAGCTACTGCGTCTTCGGGGGGATAGTTAATCCTAGTGCTTTTCTGGCGTTGATTTTCAGCAAGTATTTTCAAATCTTGGGAATATTCTGGCTACCACGCAGTATTTGCTTTTTATCTGGGGTATTTTTTTATAAGCGCGACAAGAGCCACTGACACCTTTCTTCGTTAGTTATTACTATGGCGGGAATGTCGTTTTTATAACTATAGGTATTGTAGAGAGACGAAGATTGAAATTGCTGAACGGAAAAATTTTTATCACGGTAAGAATTATTTTTCTGGTATTTCAGTCTTTTCGATTCGACTACGAACGGCCGTTTCCACCTCGTGAGGTTTACTCTTCTGATCTCGTTCTGGTTGTGTGTACTCAATGCAGACTGATATTTTGCCTGGAAAAAATGAAGTGTATTACGCGAAAAAATTTATTCACTGCCAGATTCGCTACATCCGTTTGTGAAACGTGAACAAAAAAATAAAGGTATACCCTCCTATACATTGTAAGTAATGATATATATTTATATGTATAGTGCGTAATGATTCCTTCGCAGTTTACCTTCATCGCCCTCGACTGTTTTCTCGCACCCTCGACAAGATGGCTGTCTCCACGCGCGATGCGTGAAAATATTTATAAAACGTTCAAGCGGGCTTATTGTACACCCTTGGAAAAACAGATTGCCATCGGGCCGAATTAATTGCCGTCGAAATAGCACACACGTCCCTGCATATCCAACCTCGACGACCTTTTTGGCTTATTGCGGGAGATAATATTTTCAGACCGCAGAGCACTCGGCCAACATTTGACGATAAATATTTTCCATTTCGCAGAAATCGACGGTAGATAAACGTGGAAGAGAAAAATTCAGCAGGATACATTAAATATCAGTTCGTATCGTCGATTGTTCGAATAACCATGTCCGTGCAGTGTTTATTTTATTCCACTGTCATTTCATATTTTTGCATCTTTAAGATTTTCGCAAAATTGACTAATTTTGGTAAATCGAATAGCAACGAGCAGCCAAAGAGATTTTTCCGTGGCACGAAACTTTGTGCTGCTTTCCTCTCTGCGGTTTCCTCCCTTACTCGGCTCGCTGCGAATGCACTATATAGTTATAAGGTTACACACTTTTCCATCGGCATTTTACATTTTCTTTTGCATTTTCTTCCGCAGCCGCGCGATGTCTTTATTTACGTATTTTCCAGCGACACGCTCGGCGACACCGCAAACCCGCAAACCCCTCGCGGTCTCGAATCCTTGCGAAACTTTGCCACGGCAATTTTGGCAAAAAGTGTCTCCCCGCCGCATGCTTTTTGTTTCATTCTTTTCAGCATACCTATGGGTTCCACCCTTGCTACTATTACTATCGTTTACTCTCCTTCTCTCGTCTCCTCGTACCATCCGCAGCACACCCCTGCCAAATCTTGTGTATTTCACTCGCGAAAACTTTTCGGAACTCTTTTACCCTCTAAGACGCTGCTTCGATTCCAAGTATAGTAACGCACTACAGGTCGAGACGGAAGAAGGTAAAAGTTTAACGATCCAATCGAAAAGACTTTTGCCTGACTAGTTTTTTTCTTCAGGATCTCTATTTTTCCAAATTGAGACACTTTACCGTCTACCTTATATCCCGCTTTACAGTGTACCTTAGGAAGAGAAAGATTCGTATAATTGCTTACGTTACCATGGATTAAAACTTTTCGCCCATTTGGACTTCTTCATTGATACGAGGAAAACAACGATATAAGAAAAACAATATTGCGCATAGCAGAATTTCACGGGACATGCAGTTTCAGTGCGACCCCGATGCTCGCTTATCGTTACAAATCGACGATCTATGCTGTCATTACTATTTTCCCATCAGTACGTACTCGCATTACTTCACGATATAACTTGGTATTCATACTACGACACGAGTGGAATGCGCCCTGTACAGCCATTTACTACACGATACGAAAGACTTGCACGCGCCAGGTGAAGGAAGCCCATGGTTTCCTACCTACGTACCATATGGCGATCGCCATAAGATACTTCTTACAGGTTCGAGAAAGGGCGCGGCCCATTGTTTACGACAAGCGACCTAGCTTAATCCTACTCTCCGAATGATTGCGTTGAAGCTCTCAGAGCCAAGAAATTTCGGTTGGTTTCAATTGTTAAGAAATAATTAAGTTTGGACTTTCGTTATTTGCAATAATGGGTATCACGCCCCTCCGAGTAAAGCTGTCACGACGTTCTCGCGCCGTTTTCAATCGTACAAGATCAAGGGCCTCCATTCATAAAACCGAGGATTCATATTTTTTTTTTTATATTTATCGGCATCCACGCAACAACCCACATAAAAAGAAATGACGATTCTTATTCCTCGAATACGATCATCCGTCTCTATGTGCGAGAAATTTGTCGTGTCGCCTCACGAATTCCAATACGACGAATATCTATCGAGTGGGAAGTTTTCAAGAAGAAATAGAATAAAAAAAGAATAGTCGTTATACGATATTTAAGCGCTCGAGTGGTGCCGGTACTGCAGTAGCTACTCGAGTACCGGAACGCTTTACATACCTGGCACGGGAACGGCCCGCAGGAATGAATGAAGTTATTTCGGTTAGCTCAAGTGGCGACTTTATTTTCGCACTCTCCGATAAGAACGGAATGCATTTTTGCCAGCCGATCCCAGACCAAGTCCGCTCTCGAGTGTGGATTAGCTAAAAATCTATTTTTGTTTACAGTTACTTGGAGCCACGTATTCGTAGGCAATGCGCCGTGTATCTATTTGCATACCTTCGTAAGCAAATAAAGATCCCTAGATTGTTCTCTAGGGAATATTCAAGGTTTAGGTACTCGTACCTTTTTTCCTTTTTCGTTTCAACAATTATACCTAACCTAACCCAATTTGACTCCTAGGCCGATGCCTATATCGATTTCAGGAATCTTGTGCCTCTCGTGGGAACATTTTATGACGTTATTGAGCTCGGTAATAAAGTTACTATCGGACCTCCGACGGTCACTGAAGAATCGGAATAACTAGGCCGCGTAACAAAGACTCATAGTAGAGAAGGTAGACTTACTTTAGAATCTGACTAAGTAGAGCATGAAGAAACTGACTGTACTATAGATGCGTATTCTCTTGCGTTCACGTTTCAACAAACGCACGTCTTTTGAATTGATGACTTCTATTGGCACAGGTTACTTTTTTTTTCATATATTTTTTTCAATCATTGTGTACAACGAGACTGCTTTAGTGATGTTTGTTTTTAAGAAATTTACAGTATTGTTCACCCTCTCATTCCTTACATTCCCTGCATTCCTACTAAGTCTGTGGTATCGTATATCTACGATTACTGGATACGTTAACTGTATACGCGTCGTAAGGCACACGCAACTTATGTAAGAACCTGTATTGGTTTAATACAAATTCTAATGACTCAATTTGATACGGTGATTCCTACATGGTCTTTCTTTGTCAAGTGATTCCTTTTCATAGGTGTACGCCTATTAGCAGCGTGTACTGTATATGGAAATATATACTGTGTATCTCTACCGCACGTTAATGATATGCTTTTATATATAAATAAAAAGGATTGGAATAGGTAGCGGTCCCTATGGTGGCTTACACTCGTTTACGGTGACTTAAATCCAGGAAACGTCGAAATCGGGCTTGTTAGATAAATTGAGAACAGGGCGAAGCGAATGCTGCGATAAATGTGGCAGACACTCCAATTGCTACTCTTCGTTCCGTGCCTCTTCTTTTTATTCGTTACTTCTTCAAGCACTTTTCGTTGAATCCATGCCTTGTGCTTGGATTCGTAATTATTTTAATGTGACTGCCCTATTATTTTAATGCGTACGACCTTAGTTGAGCGTCGTCGTCTTGGATAATTAGTTTTTTCAGGATTTTCGTTTTTTTTTTTAAATTTTTACTTTGGAAACGTTCGACCAGACACGTCACGTAGTGCCGGAGATAATTTTGCATTTTTCATACACTTGGTGTATTCTCGTGCGACTTTGGCGTCTCACTGTCAATATGAGCGAATGCGCATTTGAGCATTTTCCGTGATATTATATTTACGTCAATATTTAAAAATTAAACATTTAACAGTTGGTTACCTGTGCCAAGATAGGTACTTGTTATTCTTTCGGTATAGTTAAACGAGGCGAGTCGTATGCGTCTGACGTTCAGTTAACAATTCTGTCAAGGATTTTTGCTTTGTAACATTCTAAAATTTTGTGGCCACCATTCTTTGATTCTTTGGCGAAGCACGTGCTCGACATACCGAAGTCTCGCTTGACAGATGACGGACGCGAATATTCTGCCTTAAAAGCGTGTATCAATAGGACCAGCACGTGGTGCACTCAAAAAGAAAAGAAAAAAAAAGAAAACGCAAAGAAAGGGACCAGGGAATCTGAGACCCACATGATGAGCACCTTTAGCAGATGGTTTCAGAAAAGTCCTTTTTGAGATTCAACGTTACCAGAGAATGGACCGGTTCGTTGAATATGTGTATATAACTATATATATATATATATATATATATACATATTGTTGGCTGGTACCGATTCCACAGCTGTCGAAGACCCTTTGCGCTTCACGTACATCTGTTGGGTTTTATAATTTCTTATAGCGTGACCTTCGAATTCCTCACTTCCTCCTATTTCTTCTAAAATACCTTCCCGCTCACCCTCCCGTAATTTCTCTCTTTTTACTTCGCCCCGACACACGCTCGAATAATCATTCCACGCTTCGCGTTTCCACTTTCTCGGGTCAAAGGATCCCACACTGCAATTTACGGTCATTACTCGAACATTTGTTGCCTAGATTCTTAAGTACACCAGAAGCACGTCTATGCACACGTGACAATAAGCAGGTCGGAATTATACAATTTCTAAGAATCTAAGAATAGCTGGAGAATCTTTCAAGGACAACAAATTACGATACACTCAATATTTCTTGGCGAAACTTACGAATCCAAGAACTCTCACAATGATCTATATATATATATATATATATATTTAGGTAGTAAGAAAACTCAATTCGATATTCCACTCGCAACACCGGGACGCGTCTTATCGTCTCCGCCCTTAAATTGACTGCCTAGCCAGAGTCAACCCCTTTCCACGCTTTCGGCCTGACTCGAATTTTTTATTAAATCCCCGCCACTCCATAATGGCGATTCCTACCGTGTATCGAGATAAAATTCAATTTTACCACTCGTGCCTGCCGGGCTGCTCGGTTTATTTACCCTTCCACGGTTTCCAATTGGATGCGCACCTACCGTCAGAAATAAAATTCTTCCGCTGCTTGCCCAACCGACTCCCAATCCTCTTGTGCCTCCTGCTCGGACCTACTTGCGTTCCACTGTCTTCGCACTCCAAACACACTTTACACCGTCTATAGCTGTATACGCGTGTGTCTAACCAGGTTCCTACATAGTTGAATACACTCCGAGTATCGTGTGTGCACACGTTACCTACGTGCCAGTCTCACCTTGGTTACTAAGCGGAATATGATACCTACTGCGGAGCGTGTTTGCTCAAATAATTGCTCAATTTTATGGCAAACCTCCCTAACCCACATTTCGTCCATGTCTGCGTTCACGGGGAGTAACGAGCGCGCGATAATTGAAATGGATTCAAAAGGGGGTCGATGGCTCTGCAAATTGAATAAGAAGTGGATTGGGAATGAACAAAAAAAAATCAATCAACCGAGCACTCTGGAGAATCGCCAAAAATTTCCGCTATCCTCGCGCGCGCACGATATCTAGGAATAATTCTAATTGTAAGTCGTTTAAACGTTCTGACCTTGCCGGTAATAGCGGATAATTAGAGAGACGAGAGGATCTTATGGTCGGCAGATTCCCGTGCTACTCGCGCGATAGCGCGTGATGTACATTGTTTCGGGCCGTATCTTTGGGTGCTGTCAAAATATCGCTTCTTTGTTTTATCATCTTTTCTGTTTCTCGCTCATGTTCACGATGAAATGTTGCCATTGTGCGAGTTGGATTATTTTTATTGTTACAGGCAGTGATTTTTGAATGCCGTTCTATTTGGTTTTCTCTCTCTCTTTGTTTTTCTTTTTTTCTTTTATTATGTCTGCTCTCGTTTTCTTTACTCTCGGCTCCTCTTTCGAGTTCCCTTACTTTTACTCTCTTCGATCGTCATATTTCGGCGTGCTTTGTTTCGCTTCGGCAACCATCGAAACACGCGCTTCCGCTCTGCGGGCACAATGGCGCCCTTCATGCCATCGGGCTCTTCTGCAGTTGCGGCTTTGTGCGACGTCGCTTCGGGTACCATTGGTCGGCCATTGTTTCCCGTTATTGTGACTATATTATCGTGCTCTGTCATTGATTTATGCGATTCTCTTGTCCCTTTGCACCGTGCATGGATGGTACGTCCCTGGGGGCAGGGTCTGTGAGGATTTGTGGTTTTTTTTTTCAAAATATAAACGTTCTTATTAGGGCAACTTTTAGGTTGTGGAATTGCGTATTAATATTCCAATTACTCTGAAATTTAGCAATTTTCTAAAACACGTGGATTACGCGCTGGGCTGGCGCTAACTCTAATTTCCCTCGGCCTGTCAGCGAATCCCTGAGGCGGCACTCTGTATAACGTACCCTCGGGACTCTCTTGGACGGTTATTCCGCCGTCGAGAGTGGAAACATCCCTCAACTGTAGTTGGGGGGTAGATTTTCTCGAGTTTCGGCAAAAAGAGGGCTAGCCTGGAAAAACAGAGCTTCTACCTTGGGTCAAGACCGGAAGCGGATCGGAGAGTTTTGGGAAATGGAGCGATTTCGAAAATCGAATGAAGCCCAAACGGAAATTGCGTAATCGGCCGTCTCTCCCCCTTCCCTCTCACGCGCCGCTCTCGAGAGGCTGGACGCGTTTGCAGTTGCATTATGTGCGTTGTGCAGTCAGTCGCTCTGGCGACAGCTACGTATACCTATATTGTGTGTACATAAGGGTGGCAGCCTGGTAGGCAACCTTGTGACAGATTCAGGTTTGTATTCAAAATGCGACGCAAGCCGTGTCGGGCGACTTGTGCTCCTGGGAAATGCCATTCGCACTCCCACGTGTATTCGCCCTGTACAGAACTATCGTTGAAACGTACCGCGACTTCCGCCTGAAATACGTGCTGATCGTTGGGAAGGCGTCTTAAACTTCGGCGAAGCTTTACAGCAACGATATTTATAGTTAGATGGCATTAAGTTCGCTGAGATTGTCACGAGGAAAGGGGATGTTGGAAAAAGCAGTTTGCTGGATTGGCGATGGTTTTTGTCTACTGCCTTTTTTTTCAACATTTTACAACTTTTTTAAAAATATTTTTTAATTTTTTTTATTTCGGGGTAAAGGCTATAAGAAAGGCAGGTGCACTCACGAACATCCGGTTGATACTGAGAGTAGTCCACTTCCGCCTTTTCGTTTGGCCATAAGGCACAGGCATTTCCGGTTTCGCCTGATGGAAGACTGGGATTTCTTAAATACGTCCTTTAAACAGCGGAGATTTTTTTTGGATCTTTTGGTCGTTTTAACATTTCTTTTTGTTTTTTTTATTTCATATTTACATAATCCGCTCATCAATACTTACCTAAGAATTACGTGAATACATGCATAGAGAGACGAGCTCGATTGGTGTTATATTATTACGAATTCTTGGCAAAACGAAAATCTGTGATTTTGGCGTCTTGCCAAAAATTTCCATGGACCGTCGCGACGCTCTTTTTTACGTTATGCAAGCTTTCCCCTTTCTCCCCTTACTCCAAGTTAGATGTCACTGTATATACTTTTCGTATGATTTTCTTGTATTCATAGAAATCCGCCGTATTGAAAGGGAATTTTTTTTTCATGACGGTATTGCTTCTCTTCAGCAAAATCACGTACAGGGAAATACCTATTTTAAAATAAAATTCCTTTTTTTTTACTTCTTTCAATTCGTCAGTAACCACTTCAAGACCCACTTCTCCGTACGTGATTCTACGGGTTGATTCATCGCTCTCGTCTACGATGCGTAAAGTAACTGTAAGCCATGACGTCACGCTAAACAATTTACGTGCTTCTCAGCAGTCTTTCTATTCGCCGTTTTCCTGCTTTCGATCGCGCATCCACGTTTCCTGTTTGTAATCGTAACGTTGCGCTGCGCTTTTTTTTTTTTATTAGGGAGAAAAAGCGCGAGACAGACAAAAACGAAAACTTGCCCAACGAGGCACGTCGGCAGCATCCAGCGCGATGAATACATAGAAAATTGATTAATGACCCCGGGACCGCGTAGAGCCGAATTAATATTTTCGAACAACCCCCGTATCCCTTGTGGAAGCTCCGTTAATTTTCTTGACGCGGAAAAGCGATGCCGGGCATTGTTCCGGGAAGGGGGGGGGGCAACGCAGGAGTGGGAAGAATTATCGTGCAGTTCGGAGAGGAGTGGAAAAAAGGTCGAAGACACTTTGGAGGAAAAAAAGGAATCGCGCAGGAAAAAAAATTAATTACAGAGTGGCATCCCCGACGGACACGCAATTCGTCACGGCTACGACGTTAATCCGAACGTCGACGTTGCACGGCGTCGATTCGCGTTCGAACAGACGAAAACAACGACGTCACTCTTCAGCAATTTTAGAAACACTAGACGTCCATCTACCCACGCGATTTCTATTCTAATAATGTACACGTATCCTTTACTTTGGATTATATATATTTTTAAATATTTATTTTCACACGTCGATACGTTCTTTTGGCAATACGTTCCCCGAAGGTCAACCGGATTAAGAAACTGTTTATGTAATTGATGTCAATAGTCATAAATGTCCGGAAACGTTGCGGACGCAAATCACCTTGTGAATTAACATGCGCCGAGTCCCATTTCCATGAGAACGACACACAGCAGACTACCCGGGTTATATTTACACAGGCTTCTCTGATTCATCGACCTCTTCTTCTTGGCTGCATTTACTTTACCCACCAGGTATGTTTTCAACCTCGCTTCACACCGGTGTTGGCGACTGAGTTGTTCATCAATAGTTTGTGTATTAGCTGCTGTAATTATCAGGCTGTGATTGTTTCACTCCCACGTGAAAGTTATATATGTTCAACGTATGGACGTATTTGGACTATATAACTTTTTGTGGTTTTTCGTATACGTCATATATATGTTATATATATTGTTCGTATTTACGAAATATACAAAAAACCAGAAAAGATTATATGGTAAAAATATATTTTGCCTATACGTGGAATATATAACTTTTACGTGGGAGTATATTTACTCGTGTAACAGACAGGTTGGCTGCTGCGCTTTAAGCGTACGTGCAATTATCGCTGGTAACGGTAACCTCATTTTTCAATAGATGAATCAATTAATTGAACAATTATTTTTAATTTTCTATACACGACAGTGTACAGGTACTGGGACAATTATCATGTCAAATTTGACACTGGGACGATAACGATAAGATGCGCAGCGTTTAACGTACCGATTCTACTAGCCTACTTTAGGTCTATTTCCAATACTCGACTTTCGACTCGCCCAGTCGCAAACCATACGCTCCACATGTTACCAACCGTGAAACAGCATTATTTACACAGAAGGCTAAAATAATATCTCGGTCACTGGCGTGCCATGCCAAAATGTCCGAACGCTCGAATTAAACTCCGATCAATGTACATACAGTGTCTTTCAATTCAATTCTATGTAACATGCTATTCGACAAATTACGTCAGTTCACAAAATCATGTCAATCGATTAACTGTCTTACGATGGAATATCGATTTTTAGGATCTAAAATTAATTTTTTGCCTCTTCTATCGATTAATGCCTTTAATACTTCATGAGACGTCTGACTATACATAGTTTCCATTGATATCTCAATTGCCGTGGTACATACAGTCAGTACGTTTTTTATTCGTAGATTCTCAAAGACTCGACTTGAATAGGCCTTGTCACTCTTGCTGGAGTTAAAATGTAAAAAAACCAGTGTACCTAACGTAAATTCGTGCCAGTCGATATTCACTCGTTAAAAAGTAGAATCATCAGTACGTGTACCGGAGTAACGTGTAATTGGCACATATTACCTTATAGAATATTGGCACTCAGTGTATTATAAATATTATTAATTAACGGCATCCTACATCTGCGTAATGACCCACGTAGTTCACGGGTCAAACGCGAAACACGCAATCTAATTCTAACCCCATGCAAATCAGTTCCCTAACTAGCAATCCCACCCTCGACACTCTCTCGTATGAGGGTGCGAGGGGCGATGCCCATCTACCATCGACTATAGGTACAATGATTACGCACCCTCCATTCGTAAAGTCACCGGGCCATGTCCGTACTTAAATTAACCCTAGGAGCGTATAGGTGGCTGTATACGAAGAGCCAATTCTCATAAGGGCCTTTCCGCGAGGGTCCTTCCGAGACCTCTGACCCTTTTGATTCGGGGCTATCGGGAAATGGAAAACAGGGTGCGCAGGATGCAAATAGGAAATTCGCTTGCCTATGTACCTAACGTATCTACTATAATCTACCACGGTGATTCTGTACTGTACCGTTATGATATATATGGGTCGGCGGTGGTGAGATCTGATGACGTAACGCAAAGGAGCACTGCAGACGGCGATTTGGCCACTGTATGGGGTCTCGGAGTTGAATGTCGCCATGTTTGCCCGGAGTTATAATTGCAACGAGCCATAATTAGTTTTGGAAATTTAATTATTTCCGCGAGTGAAATGCGCGATAAATGTTTACCGCGATAAACCGACGACCTCCTGCCGTGCGAGTTCGTACTCCTCCGCGCCGATGAATTATCACCCCGGGTATCGATGATGGGGAATATCGCGATCGATCATGATCGATCACAGCTATTGAACTCCCATAGGTAAACAGTCTACAAGAGTGATAATCCATGGTGTTGGTTAGGTACCCCCGTACGTCCACTTGGCAAATCTTTTCTTGCAGAAAGTTCTGGCCGACCCTCTGGGGACTTTCTGAAGGGAAGGTTTAACGGCGCTCTGAAAAATGTATAATCCACGAGCCTCCTGGTTCGCTAAACTGGAAAATCCGGCATATCCCTTGGCCACAGGACCTTGCTCAATCTTTCTCTGAAAGGCTTTCCGCCCGTGGCATGTACCCGGTACTGCCAATGCGTTATTCTTTCTTACCGCAAGGTTCCCTGGAGCCTACGAAATTCATTAACCCGGTTCGTAAATTTCCCAAGGACTGACTCTGCCTATGAATCGTGACAGTTTCTATATATATATCTATATGATATATGTAGATATATTCAATGTGTATAGGTATCTGTCGAAGAATGTATTATACATATGCATGTATCTTTTAACACCGTGCAGTTAGTGCAGGCAAGATACAAGGATATGACATGTATCGCGATCCATGACGATTCTCTCTGTTACGCTTTCCAAGGACATTTTCTCACGTCGCGAAATAATACCAGTGCGTCTCCGCGCGGCTCAGGTCAAAATGATTATTGAGGAATTCCGTTTCTTTTTGTTTCAGCTATCATGGCGCACTTTTTCTTCTTGGCAGCATTCTTCTGGCTCAACACCATGTGCTTCAATATCTGGTGGAGTTTCCGGTAAGTAGCTAATTACGCGAAGAAAACCTACCGACCTTGTATACATATTGTCTTCGGCATATTTCCTGCGTTTTTCTTTTAACGAAATTTTAGTATAAGTCAGATTGAGAAATGCTTTTAATTTTCATTCCCGCGCGTGATGAAATCACGAGGCGCCGCTGGAGCCGCGCGCGTCTCGAGAGATTGATTTATAAAAGAAAGATCGAGCGCTCCTTGACGTGTTTACGCAACTTTTACATATTGCGTTTAGTTAGATAAACGTTAGGTAATACCTAGGGACTTTTAATAGACCTTTATATACAGAAAACCATGGCGATATATACTGCGTGATCCAAGCGACGAGAAAGTTCCTGGTCCTTCTAGAAAAGAAAATACTCGCAAGTCCATCTTCTTTAGGCGTCCGCGACCTCTTTGGCGAAGCATTAAATTAATCAGAAAAAAAAAGAAAGCCACAGAAGGAATCGAACACTGGATTATTGTTCGGACGAAGCAAATTGAAAAATTATCGAGATCCAATGGCAATCATGTTGATTAACGGTTTACGATGTAAACTTGACCTGCTTCCTCGTCATTGAAAACTGGATCGGTACGAGTTTGTAACCAGATGGCGAACTTGACCGTCCTCTTCTTCGTAACTCTCAGCTCACATTCAACGTGAACGCGCAACGTTGCTGTTTCTCGGTCCGGTAATGCAATGTCATAGGATGCAGGATTAGCCACCAAGACACTATCTGTACAGTATATAGAGTGAAAGATCACTCGCGCCAACTATGTAACAAGAAATAGAGAATGAAGAGCCTGTAATCCCCCATGGAAGTGACATAATAGTATAGTGTTTATAAACATTGTAAATTGTATAAATACCGTAACTAGGGTCTACTATATGCGTAGACGATATATAGAATATACCTCATTAATTAAATGGGACGAAGGAAGGAAGGCAAGTACGAGAGCACAGATCAAATCAAGATCACTCGGTCGACTGGCTAATGCGATGCAACATGGCTGCCGTAACGGTTCACATTTTCTGCCATCCTGTATTTTACGCGCATACCTACCGCCACGAGAACTTCGCGATTATCCATTTAATTATTCCCGCGTACCCGAGTCGTGCAATTTTCAAAAGTATTTCAACCGTGCAATTAGCGCGTTACCGTTACAGCTAGATTTTCCGTGGAAAAATTATGAATCGAATGCATTGTAAGAATCTTGTTTTTCCCACGATACGTACCGACATGCACTTCGGTATCAGGATAATGGATCTGACCTCGTGTTCGGTTTAACTTCTGTTCGTGTTTTTTCTAGCTTTACCAGGATCCTAAATCTCGTATGCACTTCCGTAATGTTATTCATCTTTGTGGTCCCACAAAAAATTAATTTAAAATGGGGATTTTTCACGGTGTAATTAGCAGCAGGATTACGGTGCTACAGCAGCTGGATGATGCGAATTGGGTCTCATTACTGAAACCGGGGTACCGGCAATGGCTACCAGCTATCTGGCAAACTGGTTACCGAGAACCGTTCCTTGTGCGCCTTTCGTGACGCAGCATCGTTGACAGGAAATAACGGTTCGGCCATGGACTATTGGCTTTTCCGTCTGTACGAAATACCTACCCGACCTACTGGGTAGACCTTTGGCTTAGATATTATATTGGCGTAGCCAGCAGACTAGCTGATTGTCAGTTTTAGTTTGACATACCAAGGCGAACGTGTCCCAAATATCCGGAATGTCAGACTTTGAATTTACGCAATGGAACGCTCGTTGGATATTTATCAAATAGTCGAGGCAAAATGTTGATACTACGACTGCACAAGATGATGGCACACAATGGCGAACAATAACGTACCATATACCTATATGGTATACATACTATACCATATTCTTGATGAGATAAATATCAACAAACCTTGAACCAAGGCTTACTATCTTCGCCAATCAAGAAACTCGACCTAGGGTCTATCGTAAGACCACTCGGAATCTTCCCGAAGTCGTGGCAAAGGATAACTGGGATGTAGGGTCGTCATGTTGTTACGAACGTCTGAATTAGTCGGGAAGTTCCCGGGGACCCGGGGGATCCTTATCTAAACTGGAAAACTTGAATGAGAAAAATAATCCTTACACGTTCTTACGGTTTTTCAAGTTATTTAACTAAGAGTAAGATGGAGTTAGTCTTATTGGATAGACATAATTAAATTTATAGAGTTTAACGAGCCTGCGACTCATGCCTCTTCCACCTGAGAACTTTACCCTCTTTTCCATTCCCATTTCTTATTCATCCACTTCTTATTCCCCCAACGTACCCCTACCCACTTTCGACCTTCTTTGACACTTCTTCCTTCTCGATCCACAACCCGCCCCTATACTTGGTTCACCTTCTTTCGCGAATCCAACTCAAATCTCCGCTATCTCTGCCAGAGCTCGTTATTGTTAACTAATTCATGTAAATTGCGTTAACGCAACGTGACTATCGGTCTTAAGTGCCTAACATTCGAAACTACCCGTTCCCGTCTATATACGCTATAGAGCCTGTGTAGCTCTTGCAGCTTCTAGACTCCAGAAGCCAGAAGCGGAGCTATGGCGAGGGCATAATGCGACGGGGGCATGACCACGTTATAAATGTCCGCGTTGTAGCAGTCGAGTGAATCATGCCAAGTTAAGATTCAGAGCGTGGCTGAGACGACGGTAGTAGCAGCAGCAGCAAGAGCGGAGTCTTGGCTCGGTGCACTAACCGGTGCATCCCAACTGCACTCTTCATGTCCTGTCGTCCCTTATATCTCGTAGGTCCTTACCTCTTTTGGAATGGTTACCATAGATGGAGTCTGTGACGTCAGGTCCGAAAATCAATGGTAGACGAAAAGACGCACGACTCTTACATCGACAGCGAGGTTAGCCAAGCGCGACATCGTCGCGATTGCATCACGTGCGCTGCGCCAAACTGTACAAGAAGACCAAGAAGAAGAAGAAGAAGAGGAAGAAGCGGGCGACAAAGAAGGACAGTATGGTTACTGACGGACTGGAGGAGAAGGGATGAGACATCTCGAGTGACTGACTCTGAGTGACTCGGTAACTTAGCCAGAAGAGGAAGACGAGGACGATGATGCTGGCGAGCAGAGGAAGGACGGACGGGAGGAGTCGATGACCCGGTCCGCAGCTAGGTGTCTCTTTGCAACTGTGCACCTGCACCACCTGCAGCGTGACTTTCTCGGTAATCGCATCCAGGTTATCCCACGGATACGGGAATGCCTATCGGTACGATCTATCGGGCTTTGATTGGAAACCATTTTGCATTTATGCATTCACTTTTACGTGGGAACGTGTATCTATTTTCACGTCTTCGCTATCGTTGGTTCACAAGTTCAATGTTTTTTTTTTTTTTTTTTTTTTTTTTTTTTTTTTTTTTTTTTCTTTTTCTTTACGAAACAATGACAGTCCAGTTGCTGGCAAGTCACGTGGCTCTATGGTTTTGCACTGAAATCTATTCTGTTTTTCAATTTTAGCATCAGATCTCTTTTTTTGTCATGTTACGGAAAGTGACAAACATTTACTAAGAATTCGCGTTGATTATGAACTGTATACAAACAAAAAACAACTTTCGACTCCTGGAACGACTGTACTCTGATTTTTCGTTTTTATTCGTTTCAGTGTTTCTCGTTTATCGCTACGATCTTCGATACATCTTATTCAACCTCTCGTGTATGACTTTCTTGGTGGGTTCGTCCGGTTTCGTTACACTCCACGTAATCCTGTCTTATTGTTACACGCGTTAACGAGAATGCTGTGTCCTCGCACGCGTTAAAATGCAACGTGTGTCAGCATACCGGTCACGTATTAACGTGCTGCGTGATTCTATTTAGAAGCTGCCATTAGGGGAAACAATGTAAAAGAGAGTGAGTAAGAGAGAGAGAGAGAGAGAGAGAGAGAGAGAGAGAGAGAGAGAGAGAGAGAGAGAGAGAGAGAGAGAGAATAAGATATATCGTGGGCATCAAAGTATATCGAATCTTCAGCTCACACGCGCCGACGTCTGTAGACGTCCGTTCTGTACAATGGAAACACGTAAAACTTGCGAGATGGTCAGACTCGGATTCCCATCTTTCTAATGACCCGTTAATAATTCGCTATCGCGTACCACTCGTTCCTCTGACTTTTTAGTTTTTCCACAGAATCCGTTCGTTGCTAACGGTTGGATGTAACCTCGAGAAAAAAAAGACGTCATCACCTCAGCCAGAGGTCGCTCGCTTAATTGGCAGCAGTTTCTCGGCAGAAGTCGAGAACGGTCTAGACGCCGATGCACTTTGCATGCAAGTCTCGTGCATTCCCAACCGAAATGGCTGGGTGGTTCTTCTTTATTTAGAAAATTCCGCATTCCGTATGTCCGATATGAGTCCTGTGGGTTAGCTTAAGTGCTTCTTTATTACGAGGTAAAGACTTGGTTCTAAGGTACCCAATGACACGTGACTGTTTACGATCAAGTTATTGATATAATTTTGACAGTAAGTGTCCCCGCGCACGTGGGGCTGATACGCAGAGTACTGAGACTTTTCCCAAGTAAAATTGCAAATGGGGTAGTAATTGAAGAGCAGAATTAATTGGAGTTACGTGGCTCGTTGCGAATGGCTCACAGTGGAACCCTCGAATAGCATAATCGCCGCTCCATTGTCATTCTCTATTAGATTAGAGAAGCGCGGGCATGATACTTCAGTGGTTCTCAATCGAATAAATTAATATCATTGTCACGGTGAAATTGAAAGAAAAAAAAATTCACCTTATCTATGTCCTATGCTCTTTAATGATTCGTTTGGATGGTCTTTGTATTCGTAACGCATTTGCGACATTGATATGACGGTGACACTCATTATCGAATGACGTCCTTATTCCGAAGCTATCAGCAAAATTCCTATACGATATTTGCACGTACCCACGGTGCTTGAATAATTTAACGAGCTTAGCCATTGTGCTTATCCCGTCAGCAGTCTAAGGCATCTTAGGATAGAGGAATGTACCTTGAGCTGCGAAGGTGCAGTGTCTCTCAAACGGTCGATTCAATCAATGAAAATATGTTCTGCGTAAAATGATATTTGACTGTAAAAAAAAAAAGAAAGAAACATGCGTCACTCGTTACGGAGTCGCTGTCACAAATGTCTCCGTCTATCCGTACCGTTTTATTAAGTATCCTCGGCCAAGTTTTCGCCGCGTTTGCAGAAACGTCGCCGTGGATTCCGCGACGCTTGCTTTATTGCTCTTTCCAGCCTCCCTCCGGAGCTTCACGCTTTGTTTCTTCTCGGTGTCTCCTCTTCAGCGCGACTAACCCGTCTTATATAGAACATTTCATTCGAATCCCGATTTTTAGTATCACAGTCGGAATCTCATATTTCTACGGAGACAGTTGCCTGTCCGTATCCTAGCAACTTTTCTTCCGCTAGAGAGAAACGAAGACTGCCGCCCCTCTCTATGTCCGGGTTCCCCTTTCGCATTCACGCAGAACAGGAATCGTCCTCGGTCTTGTATTAAAAAGAAAGGTCGAAGAGGCTTCTGACAAGGCGCGCTCGTGTGCAACGAGTGGAATCGGATTGGCAGCGACGACCGACTCATCCCGAAGGGAGCACCGGTTCCTCGTTTATTTCGAATTAAGGAACGCCCTTGGTACTGCTGCGTTCGGGACCCTTGGATGCCAACGAAGTTCAAAGGCGTAGGTATGGTACCTACTATGGGCTCCCTCACTCCGGCTGCCGAGCAAACATGCGGGATTATTAAGCCGTCTCGGTTGAATTTCGTCTTTGATTGGCCCGGCTCTCATAAATTCTCATTGTCGAGGTACCCGCCTCGTGTTCCCGATGCCGGAGTCCTCTTCTGCTGGACGAGTTTCTTCCGTCATTCTACCTGGCCTTGTTGATACCTGGACGGACGGCAGCCCTTTAATGGACGATCGAGCAGCCCGATGACGGCGACGTCTGACTCTTGGCAGATTTATGCCGCAAATATTAGCCGAGTAAAACAAGGAAGTCGGCTAGTCTAATGGATTGGATTGGTGAAATGACACTGGTCTCTTTCACTTTATTCTGTTGTTGCGTTCGTCTTGTCGCTTTTTACTCTCTTCGGGGATAACTTTCGTCCGAGATGGTACCGTCTCGGCAATTTGCCTAAAAGCCAGCCGAAATCTTTACATCGCGCTGTCATCCTGTCGCGCTCTATTGGATTCGTACGTTTTCATGCGTGGCTGTGTATTAGGGATTATTGGTGTCGTATACAATATATATGCGTAATTGCATATTACGTCCGCAGTGCAGTTTTACGCCTTCAGGATGTTCAAGTCGACGTTTCATAGGGTAACCATAGTTTTTCCATTTCCTGCAATTAGAGTGAACCTTTTCTTCACGCTTTATTTACCGGCGCTGCTCGGCATTGACGTATTTTTAGAAGCGTCTCCTTCCGCCCGTCTTCATTCTCTCTGTAGTTTGTCGCTGGACCGAAAAGAACCACGTAGGCTGGAGACGACTCTGCCTCGTCGTCATTGCCAAGGAACGAGAAGTCGTGGACCCGTGAAGGCACGGGGGACCGTGCGCCTAGTTAGCAGCGACCTGACGAGTGTACGAGATATTTGTTTTTTGTTCACCCTTGAGAAAAAGCCCGTAAAGCTACAGGAGCGAAGGACTCGAGGTTTCATTTTACAACCCCCACTTTATTTTGCTACCCTCGATGTAGCCAGTCGGTAAGTGGCCGTCTCACGGGCCGTTTCCCGCGTAATACGGATTCTACCCCGGAAGGGGCTTTAGGGTGAGAAAAAAGGGCGCCGCCGCTAGACTGTGTCTGGCGACGTGTCAAAAGGCGCTTCGCCATAAGCGGGTTATCTGATTCGTGGAAAAACGAAAAAAAAAAAGGAACAGCCCCTATGATTTGGGTATTGAGATTTTACACAACGGTATAGACATGTGGGTAATTTTATTTGACGAATGAAAAATCCATTAGGTTGACACATTTCTTTTTTAGGGTTGCACTAATGATACCGACCCTCTATTTTTTTTCCAATGAAATTCACTCGACGAAAAAAATCATCCTCGGCGCTAACTTACATTCGTACGCGTATTGCCTATAGTATATTTATAATTATTTCGCGCGAAGGTATCCGGCGTTTCGCGACACGTTAATTAATTTCGCATGGTTTCGCACGCTAGGTGCTCAGTGAATCGCGAAAAATAAAGGCGCTGGTCCAGGCTTGTTTTGAACTTTTTGATTTCGCGTCTGGCTTCGCATTTAATTTGCTTTTCGCATGTACACCTATAAGCCGTGTATATGTACATAGATACCGTTACGATACATTGTGTATCGTGTTTCCATATGTAGCATATACTATACATATACCAATACGTTATACACGACAGGAGTTATTTTAACTTTTTGTACGCAAATACGATTTGCTAGCAATGCACGCCATTTTCATTTGGCGAGGATTAATAAAATCTCCCGTGTAATCAGGCTCGTTTTCCGCATCGACATCGACGTCTACCCCATCCCTAAAATTTATCCAAATCGAAAGCCGATTCTGTATGCATTCCGAATACGTTACGCGCCTCGATTTCTGGTGCGTGCACACAGTCCCATGCATTGCGTGCGACGGACACGTGTTTCTAGAACACTATTCCGAAGTATCAGATATACAGCGGAGATATATTATTACGTAATTAAATTTATTCACCCCTCAATGTAATAGTCACATGATGGTTGTTTATGCTATCGTATATCAATATCGAGCGGAGGAATTGTATTTTGATCTATATTGAGTTTCTAGTGCTTCGCTCCTAGGATAACTTTCGATTTGTTTGGATAAAACGTCAGCCGCTGATAAGGCCTACGAAAATCCAAATTGATCCTCATCCTTTTTTTCTTGACACTGATA
This sequence comes from Cephus cinctus, assembly GCF_000341935.2. NCBI lineage: Eukaryota > Metazoa > Arthropoda > Insecta > Hymenoptera > Cephidae > Cephus > Cephus cinctus. The sequence continues at coordinate 1,034,808 of NW_014332776.1, forward strand.
AGAATTCGCAGGGGGAAATATTTCTTCTCTATCAGCAGATGCATTAGTCTTGGCTATAGGGGATGCCTAGCTATAACGAATCTCGTCAATCACCCTGGCAAGTTTCTCGACAGCTTTCCCAAAACGATTTCCTTGTGCGCGTTGATCTTTATATGTTTTTTTCTCATCAAGGAAAATCCACCCGAAACAAGTTCGAAACTGTGTGAGTCGCATTCAGCTCGAGACATCGATGATGAATCGTCGGAAACCATATCGGGCAATCCGTATCTCGTGTTAACATAGACTTACAAGGGGTCTGATGCTCCAGGGATAGGGACGGTGCGGCAGGAAATGCACTAGGTCAAAAGAAAACAGTCCCTATTTGCATAGAACGGAGATACGCTCGATATACTTTGCTGACGGCCATTTTCTTTCATTTCCATGAAAACAAGAGAAATAAATCTAGACATCGTTTTAAGTAAGACACTTGATATCTTCCGCTGCGAAAGCAATCGATTCCAATCACTTTGAGGACAAAGAACCATGCGGTCAATCGATATAGAGAAATCTGGACCGTTTTCCGTGCATCGATGCACCTCAGGAATGCAGTTCCTAATGCAAATGCACCAGACCAACAGCTGCACCATTATGCGTATACGTATATATACGTCCGTAGAATACTACAATTTTTTTTTTATATTCGTTCATTTGCATGTTAATTTTTTTTCTATTTTCTGAAATCCTTGCTGAAATTACAGTAAAATTTTCTAATGTTTCAGTACGCATATTTCCTACACGCTTGCACGTTGGTACGCTTTAACCATCTGCCACCGTCTCGAGTTTCCATCCGTGTCTCAAAAGTTCTTCAACCTCCAGGCGGTAGTTACTGCACCCGTGGATCGTGTCCGTCGTCTCGTTGTATCAACTTCAGAAAAAGGTCCTGACGGGGCGCATCTAAGATGATCAGGGTTAGCCGTAAATCCTACGTTTTAGGTCCCAGAATTTCGACGTTTAGTCAGAACCCTCGTCGTTATATCTCTTTGCGTTATCGACTATCGGCTGCAGGCCTCTTCCATAGCTCTTCCATATATAGAATTCCGGACAATCATTCACGGGATGGTCATTTAGTTCAAGTTAATTAGGGTAAAACTACGTGACAGTTTATGGTGGTCCATAATGTACCATCTCTAATTTGGTGATATCGACGAATTTTGTTAGACTACGGGCTAGCGCGACACTTTCGTTTTCTTATTGCACATGTATATATATATATATGGATATAGATATACAGACATGTATAGAGTCTTAGAGACTACATTGTGTCGAATAAGGATGACGCGCAATACGCATTTGAAAGGACGTCCGACATTCTCGGTACACGTTTTACGTTTTCCAAGGGGATGCGTAAATTTAGATGCACGTACGCCTGCGCAGCCAAGCACGTTCTGATTAACCGGCGGTCCTTTTGATGTGGGATAAACAAACAGTTCTGGCTTGATCACTACGATATATTGGGCTTGCGGTAGGCACGCCATAATAAACGGTGTCTCCTTCCTTTTGAGTCGTATCCCCATTCGATGTTAATTAAACAACCCCGTACCTGCAAATTTAATCGAATGGCCTCGATCGCGATATCCTATTCTCAGTTTCCGGGAAGGAGGAGTAGAAAGGAGATGCGAGCGTGTATAGTTTATTTTTTTTATTTCAAGCCATTATCGTACGGGAGATAATCGTGTAGCGAGTTGCGCACTGCCGGCCTCGTGACTTAATCGGGAAATATGATGAATTAATTGAATAGCAGAGCAAAAGCCATCCCATCGACATGGATTTACGTGCAGTCTAGGTTCACTGTTATACGGGGTTGATATGAGGTTGGACCAATCAACGTATCCCTCTTCTTTCAGTTATTCGTAAAGGGATTTAACCTACAATTTTTTTTACAGATCTCCATACACGGTCATTTATATCCATTGATTTTTCACAATTCTTTTGAACCATTCATCCGTATCGCTGTACTTAACGCTTTTTTTATTTACGGTCTCGTGTGGGTTTTTATGCTAGTTTTTGTTGTTGTTGGGAATATCGTATGGTAATATTGAACTAAACCAGATCCTTTTTATCGTATCGACGAGGATAAGCTGCTCTCCAGGTATACAAGGTTTTCAGGCAGTGTTCTTTATTCAGGTACAGGTATAAATCCTTAGGTAAGAAGGCCTAAGTGGTCCTTGCGGAAAAAGGGTGTTTTAAAGAATTCAAAAGAAATTTTTTTAGGCGTTTGTATTGTCGCTCGTTGGAAAGACAAGGAGCTGCAACGGCATCGACCATGTTACAAGTGTGTACACTGTGTATGTGCATGCTCTACGTGTCTCATGAACAAGCCGATGTAATTTAACGCTAAGAATGGCATACCGGAAGTCGATTCGGAGACCGTGTGGACAGTTACTCGGACAGGTCCTTGGCCCGCTAGGCGGAAGTGCGCGTCACGCACTTGCGAACCGAGAGAAACTTCAATGAACAACAGAGAGGACTTAATCGAGATGCGACGAAATGAGTGAGGGAAGGAAAATAGAGTTTTTGATATTTGCAAAAAAAAATGTGGTGAAGCAGTGCAAATTTGTTGACTCTGCAACTTTTATGTCGTTGTCACGTTCGCGATGTCACTGACCGTCCGGAATGCGTATTATGCGTTTCAGTCTTGTCCTACTCGTTTCTTCTTTTTTTTTTTGCTGCACTTGACGTTAATTAGGTCTCACCGGCATTTCCGGTGGGTTGCTGGGTTCATCACGATTTCCTTTTCTGCCTTCGATGCTTTGCCACGTTCAAGGACTACATTTTTGGAGAGTCGAGAAAGAAATTTTTTTGCCAATTATTTTTTATCTCGTGGAATAAATTTGGAAAATTAATCCATTAGGTTGAAACCATATCACTTCCGCATAAGTTTGTACATACTGTACTTGTAGTATATCACTATCCGAGTGAAATTGAAACTGTAGCAATTAGTTAATTGCAGCCATCTGTAATCAGGATGCCGTCGTTTTAAAGCATTTAGAATGCACCTACGCTAACTCGCTTAACGAGCAACGTTTTGTCTTTTTTTTTTACATTGTTTCCATCTCTTTCCCTTAATCTGTTTTTCTACCTTTTTTCCTCGTCTTTTAAATCTTCTCTCAACGCATCCATCGCATTTCTTCACTTCGCCACGATTAGAGTCGATCTCATCAGATTTCTTAAGCCAGACCCGCCTAGTGATGCTTCTCACTAAAATGCTGTCCAGGAATTTCTGGGCCCAGCGTAAAAGAAAAGAAAGATAGCTGCGCTCGAAAAAGAAGTAGCTGCCCAAAAGAATTCGCCAGAGCTCCTCGCCGCTAAGTCGTGGGGCATCCGATAATTCCCCAAAGACTCAAATATATTTCGGCTCTTCTGCCGTGCGAGGAATTGCCTTCTTTACGTATTTTTAGTGCGCGGCAACGAATCGAGGATGCACCCGGGAACAACGACCGGCCGAACCAGGAATTTGCTTGGACGAAGATAAAAGCATCGAAGTTTGGTATGCGAAAGCCTTTCATTGCAATTCGATCGATTTCCACTCGATTGGTATCCCACGTGCCTACTAGCATTTTTGTTAGAGTATATTTTATGCAGCGAGTGATTTAAAAAAAATATATATAAAAAATTCAAATTCCTTCTGCTAGATGGAAATGAATGTGACGTTTTCATAAATTCCATCAACGTTACACTACGGGCGTTTCCACTGGTTGACGTAGATAAATAGAATAGTCGCGTTCGATTTCTTTTGAAATTTTTTTCAACTGCCGTGGCTTTTTCGTTTCACTGTCACTTTAGCCACCTCGTAAAATCTCGTAAAATTCACGCTCGCCCTGCACAATCCTCAACGTGTAGTTACGTGGCAGCGTGTGGGTAACGAGATTCGACGTGCCAATTAATAAAACGCGTTCCAATGAATTCACGTCGTTAATCAATCGTCAACCGCGATCGCGGGGATTCTCGAAAATTCGCTGCACTTCAATTTGCAAAAAACCTCGCTACACCACGCGGATGCCAATCCGCGGCAAATCAGCGAACGATCATTCGCTAATGGATTTCTGATTTCGCTAGCGCGCACATGAAAACGGAGAACTCTCGCGAGAAACGCCGTTGAAAATATCGATCGAGTCACTTTGAAAGTTTTCATAAACAACTCTGCTTCACGGTACTTTGATAATTCATTGGCGAATCGAACAGTTGCCATATCGTTACATGTGTATCCGACATTATTTTGAATCCGGCTTTTTCTCTTTTTTTCTTTACTGCCAGACGAAGCAAATTACTCCCGCAAATTATATATACTATAAATTACTCGTTTGGCAGACCATCCTGATTCTCAGGACTCGTCCTGGCAGGATCTCCGGGATACTCAATCCTATAGTGTCTTACTACGCCGACACCTTCGCACGTGCAAACTCGTGCAAATAGTAATAGGTAACTCACGTAGGAGAATCCCACGTATGCGCAACGTGCTTCATAAAAATAGGATTTCGCCAATGGAAAGTCACTGTAGGACTCTCACAGTTGCGACTTTCGCGAACGTCGTTGACGTTTTCTCATTTTTTTTTGTCATCCTCTACATTTTCTCACTTTTATTTTTCTCTCAACCCTTTGCACTCGCCTTCCTTTCCGCTGTCTTGTTCCCGAGTGGCTTTCACCGAAAATGAGGATTCCCACAGATCTAGACGCACATATTGTAATACAAAGTCACTTTCACCAAACTGAAAAGCAAGCGTATCCTCCACGTACTCTCTCCAGTCATCGCTAAACCAGTTTATGGGAATGCACTTGGCGCATTTACCATGGCGTATCCGTCTGCCGCGTTCATCCAAACGAAACAGCGCTTTTACAAGCCGCGCGTGGGATAAACAAGTCTCAGAAAATATATTTTTACGAAGTTTACGTGATTTACCTGTTTCACGAAATTCATACATTACACGAATAAACCTCTTTCTTTGCTCGTCTCTTTCTTTGTTCCTCAACTCAAAACCAAATATTTGACCCTCCGCGATGCTTTCCTATCCATTCAATAGGTCATTCCAATGCGGATACCTGTCGACAACTTTCCATCGAGAAAATATAGAATTCTATCAAGGGAAAGTCAATACCCCGTCGAAACCTTAGATGGCCACATCCGGTACGATAGTTTATTCTTATACAGGGAATCGATAATACTTAATCATCGTCTAGGGTTGAAGCTATCGGTTTCGTTTTCATTGAAGAAAAATGCACTCGACGCCTTCGATGTTACGCATCAAGTTGTTTGCCAAGCATTTTGCTGGTCGAGCGTCTTCGTGAAATGATATACCTGTCAGGTCTGCTGTCCTCCGAGCAAGAATGAGAAAGACAGAGGGAGATGAAATACGAGACCAAGATGGACGTAATAAAAAGAGAAGCACGAAAGAGAATAAAAAGAATTAAGAGATGGAACAGTAGAACCAGTTGACTTTGGAAAATAAAAAACTCTCGATGTACGATCCTTTAGTCGAATACTTGACCGATGACCAAATTCATACCTGTGCGCTGCCATTTAGTATAGTGAATTTTCAAAATATAGATTTAGCGACGGATCATCGACCTTATACTTGACCTCTTCTATCTTTGTATTATATACCGTACTGTACTAGGTAGCTACGCGATTACGGTGTACCTATACACGGGTTATGACTCTTCCGTGCTACAGTGCTTACGGTGCTGCAGTGCTACAGTATTACTGTACTGTACTACAGCGCTTCGGTACTGTAATGCGACTACACTGTACAGTGCTGCGTTGCTATAAGACTGCAGTAGTGCCACGGTCGACAACCATAAGCACTATGTCGATGACGATGTCGATGACCCTGGAGATACTTGAGAATTTATACAAAAGAATTTGACAGTGACCTTGATATTTCCTTATTAGTAAATATTGCAACTACGTGAAACATTAATTATAGTTTTTTACTTACTCTGTTTCATTATTCAATCACTTCATCCTATTCTCTGTGAATTTCATGAAACGTTCCGCGTATGCTTTGTTTCGATTTTACGTCCATTATCATTGCCCTGTATAATGCATATCCACTAGAAGTCTGGTTAGTAACGCGTGTGCTCCTAGATATTAGCACGAGCGAGACTTTTTCTCGTAGGACGCGAAAAGCCAGCCATTTGTCGCCACGTCGGGAGCAAACCAGCCAGCAAGTAGAAGCGTGGTCTACTGATTTGAATATCGGAACGGGGAAACGGTCCGGCTTTAATTAAAAGCCAACGTTTCTCTCAAAGTGTAGCTCCGTGTCATGCGGATTGAAAATCCAAATAATTCCAGAAGCTCATGCATATATACACTATGCATAACTCGCTGGCCCTACCAAGAACAACAACAACAACAGGAACAAGAATAATAATAATCTCCGATCGTCCAGAGTAGTCCGCAGAATCCCAGGATTACTTGGCGTATCCATATATATATACCACTTTAATCTTACCATGATACAAGAAACGGGGATGGGTCCGAGAGGACCAAGGAAGCTGCAGAGGAACAAGAAAAACGAGTATTGAGAAATCGCGAGCGTCATCTTGTGATATGAATAACACACGAATACGTACTGATGCATGCTGGGTAGGACAATGCGCCATATTGTACTTTATCCAAAGCCACAACACAGACCTTCTTCTTCGCTTGGCGAACTTCAGGCCTCCAGGGTAGGAGGGAGCTGGTGAGTGGCGTATCGCACGAACCACGACGTGAACGAGTTAATTCGATCGCGATATACACGTCGCGCTCATGGGTTAGGTCTGGTTCGCTAATCGGGCGCAAGTTCGCAGAAGAAAAGTGAGCTAAGGGAATTTATTGGCAAGAGTTAATCGCATGGGACACGAGCAAGGCGTGTCTCCATCTCCTTGAGGCTTTTCAATACGGCGATCTCTCTAGTGTGTAGTGGACGTCCAGCTGCACCAGGCTCCGCTCTCGTGGGTGTACGAGGCCGTTGTAGCCTTTACGAGTGCGGCTTCTTAGGTTATGTTAGCTTGGCTCGAGTGTGCCAGGAGAGGCTGCACTTTCTCTGCACGCCCACGTACCTTCATTTAAACTCTACGTGATCGGGTGCATCTATGGAGTCGAATGCCGAGGTCGTTCTCGAGGTTCTTGCCTGCTTCTACAGTTTGATACCGTGTAGGTGCGAATACGCCTACGCTACCGATTCTCTTGATTTTCTTGGAATACCTTCCGCTTGGCTAATGGCACTTCCGGTGATCGACGCAATCATCTGGGGGAACTCACTACTTCATGTTCAACAGTGAATTCTGTGAAACTGCTTGAACTTGATTTTTTCATCGATCTAGATTTATCCCTCGACTTTCTTCCTACTCGAGATAACGCCAGCGTTACTGTCTTGTAGCTTTATACATTTTTGCTTTAGGTTATTTTTAACTTGTGTCTGTCCCGTTCTACGTGCCACTTCGGGGATTTAACTGTCTCTCTCTCTCTCTCTCTCTCTCTCTCTCTCTCTCTCTCTCTCTCTCTCTCTCTCTCCCCTCTCTCGTCCTTTCTCCCTCGCTCTCTATCCTGTTCTGGTCTTCCTTAGGTAGACATGGATGAATGCCACGCGACGCCCTCGTCATTCTGTTCTGTTACAAGAAGATAAACAGAAGATAGGATAGCAAAGGGTTTCTGGCTTCAGATTTTACTACAGTGCCGAGAGTCTTAACACTGGTTACCGTAGGTGCCTATTGGGAGACTAAGCCTTTTTATTTAAATCATATACGATTCTATGACTATACGCATCCAACTAAGAAAGTTGCTCAGTACTATACTTATAGAAAACAGTATTACTATTACTTTCTGAACTACGAGCTGTAAAATTATTATAATTATTGCACTTGAGTCATTCAGTGATACGCAGATTTACATTAGATTAGGTATTAACTTTCACATCCAAGCGACGTACTACGAGAAAATATTTTTATATAAATTATTTATATCCATTTTATATTAATTTGTATTCGATGTTCTTACAGAATCTTTAGGGTTTACAGTCACCCTTCATGGAAATTGTTCCAGAATCTTATTGTGCTTTCTGAAATTGTAGTAGGGCTGCAATGAATGCTTAATGAAGTTCAGGGGCGTTCCTTAATTCTGCATTGAATAATTCCCATTACAAATAAATCCAAAAGGCTTTGTAGTTTAAACGGTAACCCATGGTAACCCCATGATGGTCCCAGACACGTGTCCCACCAGCTTATAAGTTATAATCCAGCATTGAGCTTAATGGGACGAATAGTTATTCCATTCTGGTCCAGTACACAGGGCCCTTGGTCCTATCTGACGTAGTTAGGTTGGCGCCGAGGCACTCCCTTATCTAGGATCTCATCTTAAAACTCAGATTATTACGTAAACCTAATTTAACGAGAAGAAATATATAGGCTTTTCAAAGAAAAAAAAAATAGGAACATACCCACCCTTCGATATCTGCGCCCATTTCATCCCTTTGACAAGGCATCTATATAACAGTCTACCAAGTACTCTACGGCACGTACCCTCCATTTACGAGGAACCTCGTACGTTCACGAATGTGTAAAAAATCGCGTTACGACGGTCAGAAAAAAAGATTATATGTACATATAACGGCTCGTGAGCTAGCATGGTGTCTATCGGTACTCGTAAAGTGCAGCGCCACATTATCCCGTCCTGGTTCTTTAGGGTATCTTCAGGAAGTGCAGATTCGTAATATTACATTTCTCATGGGTAGAAAGAAAGAGGAGACAAGTGGTATCGTCCCCCATATTACACATATACTCAACAGCCAAGGTCCTACACGTGTCCAGACCACCCAACCCACCCTTGACAAATTTCAGACTGACCATTATTCCGGTTGAACGAAACCAAATTCGATCTGGAAGCTCCAGGCGAATTCCAGGAAAGTAGATTCTCCCGTCGTAGACACTTGCCTAATTATCACCCTTCCTAAAATAATTCGAGCTGCTCATGTCAATCGAATTAAACGAGGAACGGAACTGTGACGCGTACTATTTCTATACGTATAGGGGTGGGAGATTTCCAGACTCCTGATCCAACCATGTCACCTACCCTATCCGAAGCCTGCTGATGGGCACCCCCGTAGAGTGCAGTCTACTGTTCCGTATTTGCCGCCCTTCATTTGCAGATAACCACTCGTAAACCACCAAACAATTGGTAGAGTCTCCGATACTACCCTCTCTCGAGCGTTCGACAACTAACCACCCCCCCCCCCTCTTCTTCCGATCGCGCATGCATCCCCTAACCGACTGTCCTACCTACCGCCGAATTCTCTAGTCTGCGTGAACTCCGGAATGTCCTGCAGCTAGAAAAGTACAGGCTGCGCCCAGCAGCGAATTCCTGCAAGCAGCTGTCTCGAGGACCACTGCTCAAATAGTGTCTGGGGCTACCGTGCGTGTTCGAGCATTCACATATTCCACTCCCGAATGTAAACAACCCCCTGTCAAGGGTGTGATCTTCTGTATCCTGTTGTCGAGACAGACCACGTGTATTCTCAACACCCCACGAGTTTCTTGGTACTTTTTTTTTCTTTTACATCCCCTAGCAAATTGAAGAGCGGCTTTGATGCAAGGAATTTGCCTAGCCGCGTTTGGAGTCGTATATAATTTACTATAGCGTACTGTACTATAATACCTTTTGTCGGTATTAATTTGTTTTGGTATAGAGAATGCACGTTCCTTGCAAGGGTTAGTTTTTTTTTTTTTTTTCGGACTCACGTATATACTATAGTTCTACAGGACGCCGTATGGTTTTGCTCGCTGCCACGTAATATTATCAAGCGATCTTTCGATTCTTGGAATCGTTCTATACTATAGGTCACGATCACTTCCCAGGCTTTGAGGAATGTCGTACTCGCGAATTACGGACGTTCCAATCGGTCTGCGCTCGACAATTCCTTCCGTGCTGCACGCGACAGAAACAATAATGACACGTAACTCGGCACCCTTTGCTCCTCGACATTTTGTCATTATCTATCCAATGAACACTCGTTTAGATTAGAGTCCTAGCAGACGGTGCTATGTACCAGGCCAAGCGCGAAAGACAGTTGTCAAGTACAGAGAACAACAGAGAGAATTTATACTGAATTCATTAAGTACCCGACAGGCATTGCTTTACGTTTATCCTATGCAGGCAACGCGTTAGGTACCAATCGTTAGGTTAGGAATGTCATGCGAGTATCGACTACGTAATTATTACGCGCGACGACATTCGTGCCGTAAATTACATGAAATTTAAGATTTCAGAGTGGATTGGACGAGTCGGACTGCCGTGCTATTTTATCTTGGCTCCTCGGGTACTATTAGTTGGCAAACCATCTTAGTCTCTGTGTATAAGTACCTTAAGGTACTTTACTCCGCCATACATATAGCTACCGCACGCTGCGATACTAGACGAGTCTCTTGTTGAGGCCGTAGCTACGCGTAATTGGCAATGCGGAATTGCCACGGCAATTACGCCATCGTAGAAACGAGCAGCTATCGCTAGGCGGAGCTCGCTAATTCTTCTCTTGAAGTATTTAACGCCGAGGCGGAAGTACCTAGAGCCTTTCGTTCTGTGGTAAGAGGTTATGGTACGGGACGGGGTCATTCATGTTGCGTTATGTCGCTATTATCAATATATTTCCATGTATGCGATTCCGTATAACGAACGTGTGAGCCAACCTAACCTTAACCCAACCTAACCTAAACCTAACCGCGATTGATGTATCACAACGGCTGCCGGGTGCTACCGGGCATAAATCATTGAAATTCGAGAGAAATCATTAAATGACGATGTGGCACTGCTCGCCATTACTCGCAGTGATAAAGAAGATTATCGTTCCCCTGCAATCGTCATCGTGTTAATGGCCAATGATGGGTTTATCGCTCGTCGCTACCGATTATTATAACGAAACGGCGTTGGGTCGTTAAATTTCGACGATTCGCTATGCTCTGCACTCGTAAACTCTAAATCGTAAACCTCTATTTTCTCATTGTATAGTATATGGACACTCGGATATATATTCCACCGTAAACCAAACTCTGGCCGTCATTGTTCGACTTGGACCGTTTGAATTTTACGGGGCGCGAAATCCCCGTGGCTTTTCAAAATTATTGGAGTGTGTTCCTTTAGGTAGGTTTTTTCCTTTTTTTTTTTTTTGGCGTGTCCGCTTCGCCATTTATCAGCTGACGTATAATAGGAGTGGACGGCTTGCGAAGTGGATGACAAGATCTGCTGACGTTCTTACAAATAAACGGCCGCCATTCGTCAAGGATGTTAACCGTTGACGTCTCTTCTATCAATTGTCCCTTTTACGCGTGTCACGCGCATTCGTCACGTTTCATTTGAATCGATCGATAGCGATACCGGTACAAGGGAGGAAGAGAGAAGTCAAATGAAAATGCAATAATAGGTAGCTGAAGGAAAAATATGACGAAATGAAAAAGTACGCGATGCAACTGCGCACAAAGTACATAATTAAACTGGAGTACTTTAGGTACCTAGAGAAACACTCGCACCCAAGTGGTAAGCCAACGTCATTAAAATTATCTCCGGGTTCTGCAATTGATGCATACGTAGCATTCTCGGCGTGCCTATCCCGTTACGAGATAGCGAAATCCCGCAAAAATTCTCTCGCAAATCCTAAAAGTACTGACGTAATCGTTACACGTTCAAGCAATTTGGAAGATGAAAACCCGAATTGAACAATACAATTACAGATAAGTTTTGCGTATTAAGCGAACAAAAAAAAAACGTTTGCTCCTACCGAAGCTTCATCCGGCTAACCTCGCGAAAGTTTTTCTTCAAAAGTTCTTCCTAGCTTCCGCTCAACCCTAACGGGCTTCCGGAAATCTTAGGCGAGGCGCGATTATGGTAATGCCGTTGCCACGCCATGTAATTATAACGCGATTATGCAAACTTCGGCTCTTGCTATTCAGATTTGGTATTAACCGTGACTTTTTGCTTTTTGTTGTTGCAGCGATCTGAGATCGGCCATGTTGGAGAAAGGACCGATGACTTTGCGACTGAGAGTCTACGCTTGCTACGCGTGGGGTGGTCCGTTACTGGTCGCTGGGCTGGCAGCGCTCTTGGATTATCTGCCACCCCAGCCTGAATACAATTTCCTGAGGCCACGTTTCGGCGAGAAACAGTGCTGGTTCTATGGTGAGTAACATTCGTACTTGCGGAACATCTTAATGTAATTTATAGGTTAGGTCCACGTTATGTCTATAGACGTGTATCCATGGCATCCGCGGATACGTGTACTTTTATGTAAACTTTTTTTTTTCTTATTTTTATAAGATTCCACCCTTGCGTTAGATGGAAGTCGGTACAAGTTGGCCAAAGTGCAAGACTCATTTCTATGGTGGTAAATCAGAATAATGGCTTCCCATGGGAAAGCGGGCAGACTATTGCGAGTCGTTTCGTCGTAATACAATGCTTCTGCTGAAACAGATGGGGGAAGCACCATACATGGTACAACCCAGAACAGGATAGGCCGAGACGATAAGGTATAGAGATAAACCTGGCGCCAGTCAGCCAGTACCTACGTACCTACCAACCCCTATAGTGCGAAATTACCGACCACCATCACTATAGTCATCTATCATAGGTGGTATTTATGGTGTTCTATAGAGGAGAGTGCCCTGTTGTACATCCACAAAGAGACCTGCCAAAAACTTACTAGCAATCTATTTCGGATTAAACTCCCTTTGTATACGTAAAGCGTTATCAATAGAAACCATCCCTACGTATTTTCAATTATTATCCTGCGCATTGTTTCTTCTTCGGTATACATTAAATTCTATAGATTTCTTTTTACTTCAAACACCGCGTATATATCGTTCAATACCCTTGTAAATAAAAGAAAATCTTAAGTGCACCATTCACTAACAACTCTTGACCCTCCACTCAATTTAACAGATTCCAATCTAATTTTCTTCCTCCCTTATCTTCTTCCACGTCATTTTAAGCTATAGTCCATGCTATAGATATACGACCTGCACTGTAATACCTGCGAAAAGTTATAACGGCAGGTCTCTTGCGTTGCATGTTAGGTAAAGTGCATCTAGATGCACTTCCGCGATAACATTCTTGGGACGAGTTGATTGCGATTGTTAACTCTACTATATGACCAGCACGATGACGACGACCATCTTGGGTCACCTATGTCGAATTAAGATGTTAGAGGCACAGTCGATTAAATGGGCATCGAATTGACAAGTGTCCCTGAATAGTTTTCTAATTTTATTCTTATATGCGTTGCGATGTTATTTCCCAACAAACAACAAATTTCACCAACCTCTTCGTCGCAAAACGGCCCTGGCGGGAGCTAATTTGGACACAAAAAAAAGTGCGGAATGTCCTGAAAAATTTCTCCCCCCTCCCCCCCCCCCCCCCCCCCCCCCCCCCCCCCCCCCCCCCCCCCC
>NW_014332776.1:1048949-1068614 GCF_000341935.2 Cephus cinctus
GATCGATCCAGATCCAAAAGTTCTTGCACCAAGTGGTTGCACCAAAATGTGTACGCAAAAGAGAGCAAAGCAATTTACGGCAAAGCAAAGCAACAGACAACACGGACACGGACGATGAGACTGTAACTCTTGAATCTAAGGAATCTGTGCTTCTGAATCTGAGACTGACGTTTGGAGCGTATTAAATAATAATTCCCAACGTTCCCTGTGTTGCGCGGGTCATTTACGTACGTCTGTGTTAAGTGTATGTTTAGCGCGTACCTACCGAAGGGAGGTGCTCGAACAATATTAATAGAAGGGTGAAATTGGCAAATCGAATTGACGGCAGTTGCATAAAGTATTGAGCGGCGGCACGCGTAGATATAATTCACTTATGTTTGTTATGGGTTGCCATGGAGTGAGATATAACCAGGGGGAAACAGCTATTGTTGGCCACCAGCCAAAACCCAGCAAATATAGACGGCGCTGTCGGCATAAGAGTCGGACGAGTTGCCGTTGCACTGTTGATGGAAATTTTTCTTAATCTTCACCATGGTGATAGCTGACATTGACTATTGAGAATAATGTTAATTTTTTATTTTTTATTTATTATTCGTATCTATCGATTCCCGTTCGAGGATATACCAAGTATTATTGTATTGAATATGAATTGATTCATACTGGGTTTACTTATTCGACAAAGTTTTTCCAATCCAATTTACTGTACTTTCTATCGCCCTTCGATGCTTTACCACGACGCATAATTTCTTCATCTCGCGAACTGGGTCACGCTAGATTCAACGAGACGATTGGTCGCTCGACTTTATTTATGGGTTTGTTTGCGGGCCCGAACCCTCTGCCGATAACCAAGGGATGCTAGTGTGCGGAAGCGTGTTGCAGCCAGATTGCACTGTCCCCTATAACTGGTACATACAAGGGTTGCTCAACTGCTCCGAGGATCCTATAACGATAAGGCTTCATTCGCTCTTCACCGAGATTCTTTTTTTTTCTGTTGATCTAAGCTACTTTACTGAAAAACGTATAGAGGGTTACTTGGCACATTATACCACGTGACTTACATCCCTTTTAGCGAGGCACCGTTAATCGGCATTTTTATCATCCCTTTTCAAAATACTCCATGTCAAAAAGATACCGTGATACCAAACGATCAGGCTGAGACCTCCGATACGAGCTTTTGCGGTTTACGCACCCGGAAACGACCCTTAGCCAATCTACACAAGTTAACCGCGAGAACCCCCTAGGATAAGTGGTACCAACTTGATCGGCGGGTTAGCTATATACGTTGCTACCAGACATACCGCAGCACTCCCGGAATACACTCCGTTTACATGATAGCTTAGGCGGAGGCAGCCAGTACACGTTAGTGCACATAGAAATGTAAGTACTTCGAGAGCTAGGTGAGCGGATTATGAGAGGTTTGAGAATCGGACTAAGGCTGCGTTCACATCGTGCACAGTGAAAGGGCGTGCGGGTATCCTGGCGTAAAATTCGTAATTACGGGCAATGCGTCAGTTGCGATTGAATTCGAGCTACTGAATTATTCCTTCCCCTCCTCTGTACACCCTTATCCATCTTGATCTCCTCCCGCGGCGAATAACTTAACCGCCAGTTTATTTTCCGCCAAGTACCAAACTTCCTGCGAACTTGAGATTCGCGAATTGGCCTCCAACGTGGCTTTTGGATAACAGCCGTCGCGGCCATATCGTATAGTAAAGGGGAAATCGGATAAACTGCTGCGCCATTCAGCAGAACCTGAGTTTATTATTGAAACGGCCTAGCTCCAAACAGTCCTATTTGCAATAGCTAAATTTAGAGTTAACCATAATTTAACCAGACTGTTCGAGTTGGTTCTGTTACATCCTGCCGCAGGACACGGACCAATCGTTGACTCAGTAATTTCCCAAGTTGATAATAATCATACGCTCCGTTTTTTTTTTTTTTTTTTTTTTTTTTTTTTAAACGAGCACGCGTAACCGCGTTGTAGTCACTCTTTTCTTGTTTTTCCCCGAAAACTGCTACTTAACAAATAAATAGATTTTCGCCCGCGTCTTCTAGATTTCCGAGTATCCGTTGCTTTACGATGAATCGACGAATCATACGTCGAATTTGTTTATCGCTTTTTCACGATATTTGCTTACTTTGCAATTCCGCCCGGAGGCGATTTACTTTTCGAATTGGTGCTTCTCGAATTTTGTACATTTTAGTTTATAGCATAACGTAGATACTATCCATAACCTCTAAGCGGTCTCAGTTGTCACTGGTCTCACTGTTATTCATTTTCTTACGTTTTGTTCACAGGGGACATGGAGATTCTGGTTTACTTCTTCGTACCCGTCGGCATCTTGCTTGCCGTTAATTTGGTATTTTTCGCTGCCACGGCCTGGGAACTCACCTGCGGATTATGGAAGGGTGAATTTGTCAAGAGCAACACTGAGAGGTGAGCATTAACAAAGAGATACTATGGGTGTATTAAAAAAGGACAAAGAAGCAACGGCAGGAAGATACAGACGGTTGAAGAGACGGAAAGAAAGAGAGAGAGAGAGAGAGAGAGAGACTGAGAGAGAGGGCGGGGGGGGGAGAGAGGAAAAGAGTGGAATGACCATAGAGTGAAGAGAAGGTTCTGTTTTTCCAAGCCACGAAATCCTACACGGGAAACACACTGGAATCTTGTCAATTTGTCAGAGGCTCTGGTCTCGTGTTTCCCGCCGGTGCAAAAAAGCCTTCACCGCGAAACAACCGGGACAGCTTTACGATGGGCTCGTTTACACGACAGCCGGAAAACGGCATTAGGTTAGGTTATACTGCATCGGTTGTACGGACAAGAACGAGTATACAGTACACTACGTTTATCTGTCTCTGACGTTTGCACAGCTATAATTTTCACTTCTCGTACTACGTGTAATAACGACGAACCGACTATTGATAGTCGCAGCGACTAATAAAAATTTATCTCTGCAATTCCACAGTGGATATCGTACGAGGATTTAAGTATTTCTAGTCTATATTCCGGAAAGTGAGGGTGGGCGAGGATGATAGAGAAAGAGAGAGGGCGAACGAGGAAGCAAGATATACAAGAAGAAGGGAAATTGATATTTCTGCTCATTGGTCTCACCTTGAGATGAAAATAAATAATGCAAAGCAGGTGCTTTTCGAGTTCCTCGACTTCTCGTTCCAGCGAAGCCACATGGGTCTGCCTTGAGGATACGAGAAAGAGAGAGAGAGCGAGAGGGAGAAAGAACGGAAGAGAGAGAGAGAGAGAGAGAGAGAGAGAGAGAGAGAGAGAGAGAGAGAGAGAGAGAGAGAGAGAGAGAGAGGGAAGGAAATAGCATCTGCTCCCGTTATATCGACATAGCGAAATCATCCCGGAGCGCATAAACAGATCGCGGATTCTTCTCGCGTAGGGGTGTCCGTATCTTTTTTAAGAATCCACCCTGACCTTCGGCTTGAAATAAATGATATAAGCCACAGGTGCCTTTTTTTCAAAGACCGTGCCCATACCTTGTCGACGTGCACGCTACACACAGGCGCGCTCACGCATCTGCTCATGGGTTTTAGCTTTGACTGTAGCCCAACCTAACCTAACCTACAATTGCATATAAACCCTGAGATATATATCGGGTCTATCCCTCTGAATGAGACTCTCCTAGTGGGTACATTTCATTAGCTAAGCTTAAGGCAGTTTTTATGACCGCGTCATCCTCTACACGTAGAAGAGTTCTCTACAGTTATTTCACCTGGAAGGAGGTTCAACGCATTATACGCATTGATATAGTTTATTTGTCATTTTGGAGTATCATCTGTTTTTTTCTTAACAAATAATCAAAGAGCGAAACATCTTTTGCACTTAATATTAAAATATTATTGTCATTCGGTGCTTCGTATGTTTCTAGGAACTGGCGTTTTCTTTCGAGCAATTTTTGACAATGCGCATGCGCAGGCGCCTTCTACACGGTCATAAATCGTCTTTCTGCGCGACGGCGACGTATCGCGTAACTTTTCTTCGTCGACTACCTTGGCGGATTGATATTGATGATCCTATTTATAATGGCGAAATTGTCGCTCGGCCACGTTCGAATTAGCGTCGCGATGAGAACGCGGCAGCTGGATGTACTACTATGTAAAGGCACCGCTAGTTCACTTACTTGTAACCGCTACTACCGGTCGTTACTATTATAAGACTTATCGTCGGATAATTCTGTTCGCGGTTTCTTCAGCTTGTTTCTTATTTTTAGATTTATGATCAGCGAGCCGGACACGAATTCGTCTGTTATTCAACTGTTTGAAAATCAAATGAAAATTATATCGAACATTCAATAATTCTCTGGGATTCCCTGTTACGATGCCGTAGCAATATATTTTTTGAAAACATTTTGAAAACCCACAAATTCACTACGGGTGATTCGCGCTCGTCCTCTCGTTCCTTTGAAACTCTTATTGTTTCTTTCCTTCATATATTTTTCAATGACAAACAGAATCCTTCAGGAATCTCAAGGCCGTCACATAAAAAATAACGTAATGACGTAAGACGTAACCATAAGGAAACCAACCAATCGGAATCCTTCCAAGGGGACAGTACTGGATTCTGATTGGTCTGCGCAAACGTCATCGTTCGTGTCGCACGCAGTATACGCCTGAATTTCTCAGTTATTGGACTGCAGCAAGCAGTATTATTTTTATATCAAGAATTCGACCTGAGAATCAGAATATCTATATTTTACGACA
This sequence comes from Cephus cinctus, assembly GCF_000341935.2. Taxonomy (NCBI): domain Eukaryota; kingdom Metazoa; phylum Arthropoda; class Insecta; order Hymenoptera; family Cephidae; genus Cephus; species Cephus cinctus. Next base: position 1,053,672 of record NW_014332776.1, read on the forward strand.
CATATAGAGCCTTTTCTTTTTATTTTCGAAAACTGTGCGAAACAAACAATCTCGAGAATTTCTCGTGGGGAACGTAGACAGTAGGTGGGTAGTTGGTGATCGATACTCTCTTTAAATCGATAATCGCCTATCCCATCCTCCTAGATAAATCGTCCGGTAAGCTCAGCTCCTGCCAGTTCATGATGTAAGATCCTTACCGGATGAAACATTCTGAGAATTTATCACACGATACAGTCGCCAATAGTTTACATATTTTGACTCGATCTACGAGCAAAGTTTTACAACCTCCTGGGTATCGTAACCATCGGTATATCTGTAAATACCAAAGGAATCGATATGTCATAGACATAAAAAAAGTACATACAAGAGGAAGGAAATTAATAAAATTTCGCTCGATTTTATTATTTACCATCAATAAAATTAAACTGACATATCGCACGTATTTTTCTTCTTCCTTATTAAAAAAATGTGCACAACTGCAGTTTCCATTCGCACATCGCAAGATCCGTTCGATAAGTATAACGAACTTTGCGGTTGATTTCTTTTGGCCGATGTAAATGAGCAGCAGCCCCTTCGTTAGTTAACACTAAGCGTACCATCGACGGGTCATTTGACCCTTTTAAAGCGAAAAATACGTTTATGAAAAATTGTCGGTATGTTTAGTGTTAAGCATGAAACGAGAGAAAGGAAGGGAGCTCGCACGTTTTATTGTCCCACGCGGTGAAGTTTGCCATTTCTCGGCAGCTCGAAAATCGCTAATAGCCCTAATAGTTAATGGGTACCTATAATACGTACCTACGTGTAGGAGCGAGAGTGGCGAACACGCGCGGCTGCTACGTCCGCTCATTTATAACAATTAGCGTTTCTGCCAACCGACGCGCAAGAAGTTAATTTACCTCTCTCCGTTATATTTTCAGAGCCGCCCTGGGTCGAGTCTGCATGAAGCTGGTGATCGTGATGGGCGTCACGTGGGTGACCGACGTCGTCTCTTGGGCAGTGGGTGGTCCCCAGTATCTCTGGTACTTTACGGACCTCGTGAACGCCTCGCAGGGTGTCTTCATCTTCATCGTCGTTGGCTGCCAGCCACAGGTGAGAGCTGCGGTGAAGAGGCTGTGCAGCAAGAATCCCAGGAGTAACGCCGGCAGACAAGGAAACGCGCTGAGCACTACGAGCCACGGGATGCCCAGTATGGGCGACAGCGTCACTCAGAATCCAAGTACGAAAACGGCGCCGTTGGAAACTATTTGCTAGAAAGTTCCGTTTGACAACGAGGATACCAAGGAGGACCAATGACTTCGACGTCTGGAGGAGAACGTAATGAGATACGTGGAGAGAGGGATTTTCGAGTATAATGACGGAGGATACCTATCGCACGGAAGATCTTGGGATGCTGGATCCTGCGGTGCGGTTGGACCCTTAGAGCGTAGAATAAGTACAGGAGACATTCGAAGACTAAATATTTCTTTCGTACCTCGAGATGAAATGAAGAAAAATCGGGAATGAGATTTTTGATATTTATATCTATAGATATACACTCCTCTCTGGACGTAGATACGAAGACTATACTAGAATCGTAATAACTCTAGTGTACACGTATAACATGAATGGTTATCGAGTCACTGCCCAAACCGATCGACAGATCGGCGATCGCATGATCATTGCGAATTTTCGATATCCAATCAATCCCAAAGAATCGCGAGGCGCGTATTCCCGCTCGTGTAAAGTTTCGACTGAATGGAGGAGAGGCATTTTTGTTTTTATTTCATTTTTTTTATTTCATTTTTTTTTATTTCATTTTTTACATACGTTTTTTTTTACCTCTTTTCTTAATATTTCTTTCATAAGCGCGTCGAGTAGACCTCATCAGTCTGCTCGCGTAAATCCTCGTGCGAATCGAGGTTGTTATAATATGAATTACGACTCGTGACAATACGCAAGATGGGAAATCAATGCCTTTTCGAAATGCCTTCCGAACGTGATGTTCGACGAACCGAATTGTATTCAAGAAACTTTGCGATTCTCGGTGTTGTAAAAGCGCTAATTAATGTTTCACGACTTATCATGTAAACGTCAAGCTGATAATTTCGCGTGCTTACTTTTTTTTTTATCTGACCAACACAAAACCTAACAATAACAGTTGCGGTTTTAATGGGCATTCAGAACTCTTTCGCGAGAAGAGTATGTGTTCAATGAATGGCGTGAGAAAGAGAGAGAGTGAGAGAGAGAGAGGGGGGGGGGGGGAAAGAGAGAGAGAGAAAAAGAAAAAGCTGATAATTTCGCGTGCTTACTTTTTTTTTTATCTGACCAACACAAAACCTAACAATAACAGTTGCGGTTTTAATGGGCATTCAGAACTCTTTCGCGAGAAGAGTATGTGTTCAATGAATGGCGTGAGAAAGAGAGAGAGTGAGAGAGAGAGGGGGGGGGGGGGAGAAAGAGCGTGACGGAAAAAGAAAAAGAATGTTAAAGCGGAAATGACCTGAACGTGTAACCATGACGAACTGCTTTTCGAGAAACGAAAGAGTTACGCACTATACGCAAAAACTACGCACAATAAACGTACGTTTTTTCGCTGAAGAATCGCGCTAGGTATTTAGAAATTCGCGTGCACGTAGAGTCCTTGTTTCTTCAGGTGCATCAAACAGACTGAACTTGCTGAACTTGCGTTCGATGCATTTGACCTGCAGCTGACGTCTAGTGGGGAACGAAAACTTCCTGAACGCATTTGCATTGCGAGCATCTATGCAGAACGGCTTTCAATATTTGGGACACCGAATGATGAGACGAAAATACAAGGAGAAAACAATTGTATTAGATATACGGCACGTTACGTACGGGTCGTCCCAAAAAATCGTTTAGTTCCTTTTTTTTTCCTTTTTTCATGTTATTTTTTGTGTGTGTGTGCAACGTGTACGATGTGATAAACTGGCTCTGTCGAATCCACGTTACCAAGCCAATACATATAGACATAGATTTGTTATTCCATAACTGAAAGAAAATCTAAAAAAAAAATGATTTTTACAATATAACTACATTGGCTACTTTCTCTTGGATTCGGCAGCGGCGTGAATGTATGTTACGTGTATCTATTAGTAATATCGCAGCTTGATATTGGCAATATCCTGTAATTAGTTAAATTTAACGATTTATTATTATTATTATCATTATTATTGTATTACACGTCATGTACCATTTTATAATAGCGTGTGTTCGATACTGCTCGTCGCTATGCATATAACGCATATTGTCATTAATAATAATCGTCCCAAAACTTCTTGTAAATAACATTATCTGTATTATTCATAATACACAATTGACGTTCGATAGAGTACACGTAAGTTTAATGTTCGTTGTAAACGTACGTAAAAGTGCGACACGTGCCGTGTCGGGCCGCGATATCGGTAAAACGGAACAAAATATAAAAAGAAAAACGTGATAACTTATGGTTCCATTCACGTATGTTAACATATGGAATTGGTCCGTCACGCTACGTATCACTTTGACCACCCTTTGTATATTAAATAATATTACTAAGCACGGACGAGTATGCAAGAATCATGTGTTATGTAGGGATACACAGTTATGGGATTGAACGCCTTAAGTTTATATTAATTTATTTGTATTGCGCGCTCGTTTTTGCATATGTATTAATTTAAGGTACGATAGCTTGCCAGTGAATTAGTCTATTCTCCCCCTCCCAGCATCCCTTAAATTAATAATATCGTCATTCAATGTCAACGTAACGCCAACGGAAGTATATACGGAAAAACTATGACCTATACGTTAATGTAACAAATACTTGGAAGTATTACACAATTTGCGTTAATACCAAAAAAAAAGATGTAGTACAATCAGATCGTAATATCAGTTCCATTTTGAGGGGTCAGCTTCTTGTGGTTTACGGTACGGGAGAGTCCTCTAATTATGGAATTAATCTTCCCGCTTTGTCGTACTACGATAGCGAGGAAACAATCGAATGAAAGAAAGTAAAAATAATATTCTGAAAAGATGAACTTGCTTGTTATATTCCTCTATAGACGGGGAAAAATTACGAAAAAATAAATAATGTTTCATGAAGACGTAGCGAATAGCAGTTTTCTGTTGCGTCTGAAGAGAAATTAATGAACAATGTTAATAATTTCGAATTGGCGTTAGTCACTGTTGCATTTTGATAAATTTTTCTAACACGAATTTCATCCACCGTAAAATATCGTACAACCATCATTAATCTCGTCGTATTACCTTAATAATAAGAAATGTGTATTAAAAACCTGACAGAACGATAGAGAGTATGAGCACATATTACACTAGAGGATTGATGAGCAGTCGAGGCTAAATAAATATGATATCGTAGCGAATGAAACAATAGTATTAAAGTGTCACCCATAAACTCATATGTTATATAGTCTATATATATATATATATATATATATATATATAATGGTCTCTTGTGTGGACTTTTGTTCCCTAGAAGTAACCGATAATCGTTAGATGCGTCTTAATCATCACCTTAGACATCAATGAAACCATTGCCGATTGTACGCCATTCCTATAATGTATCTTAACAGTATTTCTATTGCAGTAATGGAATAAAAGAGAGCGGTTAGTAGGTTCATTATTAATATTATTAATACCCAGTCACCTATAGCATTGTTAACGACAGTGACTATATCATTAGTCGTAAGAATAACCCTAAATTGTATTATTTGATCATTTCATACTCTTTCGTAAATTAGTTTCAATAGTTTTATTTTGATAGACACTTTCCTCAATAATGTTCCCGTGCCAAGAACGAGACAAAACGTCATTGAGTATTTACATTCGCCCTATCAATCAAGAGCATAGTACAATGTTTATAAGCTGAATCAATGATAAAATTTCCTCTTTTACCCTTAAAGTTTACTATGAATCAATATGGATTCGAGCGTAAACAATTTTTTGTATTTCAAGCTTCGTTTAAGCCACATCCCCGTTCCTCCTGCTTATTTTCCTAACTCTTCAGTAGCTACCAAACCGCAGTAAGAGAACGTGCGCGCGCATCGTTTTCGAAATATTTAACAAGTCCAGTCCATATGAACTCATAGTGTAATTGACGTATTATCAAAATCGTAATAGTAGTAACGGGGTAAAATTGATGTTTAACAATAATGTGAAACAAGCATTTCATGATTTTCTGCCGTTTTATATATTTTTTTCTTCAATCAAACTTGTCGATTAGTACGTTCAGTCGTGGATTTATTTTCGACTTGACTTTTTTTTCAATTTTTTACTGATATCCTGTAAAGTGCTATACTTCCTAATAATATGGTATATAATGTATATTATAATGATTGCAATTGCTACGTGCAGCGGTAACCTTCTGTTTATGTTAAGAAATCATTATTTCTTCATAATAGTTCTGATAATCATTCTTGAAATCGATTACCAGTCAACGATCGTCTATCGCTCTCCATCTGTTTTATAAATATTGATAATCGTCAGTGAATGCTGATAATTGTGCACAATAGAGGTCGATACACTTTATCGATTTTTAAAGGGCTTTTCTTGGAAGGTTCATAAATGGTAGAGACTTATTTACTAACTGATAAAGTCTCGAGATTGCTGTAATAATATGTATTATTTGATACGTCATCGATATAAATTGCTTTATCAACTTCCATTGTTGTTTCTTACTGCATAAGGGGCAACTTTTTTTTCCTTTGGTCAATGCGGATAAAATATGAATAGTGTTTTGCATATTAAACTCTTTATTGTGGTTCGGCTAGTTTGTGGTTGGTAGTGTGTTTTACATATTTTAAGAGTCGCAGTACGGCTGACGGCGTGACACCAGCAATTCTGCTTGCTGCGGCAATCTGTCAAAGCATGAGTGGTATATTTTTTAATATGACAATGATGGAAATGCTTGGTAAAAGCAGTCTGGCTTAGGTAACTTAGGTAGTTCTTAGTTGCTTACAGTTTGTGGTTGTGCTGCTGCTAACTTCTCCGTTTCTTCAGAGGAGAGACACAGTGAGCTTCTGTACAATTTGGAATTATTAAGGTTAAAGTATGTCCTTAAGATTGATAGTTTAACTTAATTTATAAGTTTGATAAAATCTTGCGATAAAACAATATTACGAAGTCTCTGTGACTTTCAAATGACTTATTTCTTAGGATTAGCCTATCAGTCATGTTGAGTACTATATAATTTGTTGCAGCTGTGACCAATAATATTCAATCAAAACTCCATATAATACTCGTTTAAAGAATAGATTGAAAAAAATATTAACGACTTACGAAGCATAGTTAATGTCCTTTGGAATAAAGATGCTTTCATGTCGTCTTATTTCATGGACTTCTTCCAGTTGACTTTTGACTGCATTGGCATACATAGCTTCGATCTATAAGTAATTTTCAATACAACAATTAGAATTGGATGTTAACATCATATATACTCATTATAATATAAGAAATATAGAGAATTTTATATTTAGATTCAATATCTCAATACCTTAATTCTTTTGGCCAAAGATGAGTCTCCTGAAAATTGTGCCAGTTGATCTGGTATTATGTTAATAATATTCCCAAAAGATATATCGTCATTAACCATGCTCAAAATGCCAAATGCTGTAGTTTCCGATGGATTCTTACATATTTTTATTCGAAGCAATCGCCGCCATTGGTTTATTGGCTTTTTTACTGATTTCAAAATTTGAATTGCCTCTTGCATTTTTGTTTGCATGCGTAGCATAACGTCGTAACGAGTTTGTGAAACACAGCCAGTCAAGTAGCCCTTTTCGGTAAGTCTTTGATCAGCATTGTCAGGACGTAGACTCAACCGAAATTCGGCTCGACTTGTGAACATTCGATATGGCTCGATTGTTCCTTGAGTGGTGAGATCATCGATTAAGACTCCAATATAACCCTCAGTACGATTTATAATAAGCGGTGGCTTCCGTAAAACCTGTGGAACCGTAAGAAATATATCAAAGAAATATATCATATACACACAAAAATGTGTCTATAAAATGCTGAAGAATGAAAATATATGATATTTACCCGCGCAGCTGCATTTGCACCTGCGACAATTCCCTGTGCTGCAGCTTCTTCGTATCCAGTTGTACCATTTATTTGACCAGCCAAGAATAAGCCTGGTACTTTTTTCGTCTCTAATTCGTAATTCAATTCTCTTGGATCAATGTAATCGTATTCCACTCCATATCCAGGTTTTACTGTAAAATAAAAAACAGTTTGAATATAACAGTTTCAGGTATTTACTGGATTCTCTGTATTGTGACAAAATATAATCTGTTACATAATGCTATATTATATGTATATACCTAGTTTTGCATTTTCTAATCCTGGAATACATTTGACCAATTGTTCCTGTTTATCTGCCGGCAACGTACATGACATTCCACCCGGATATATCAATGGCGAATCCATACCTTCCGGCTCTAACCATATGTAATGTTCCGTTATGCCAAAGCGTAGAATTTTACTCTCAATACTAGGACAATATCTTGGACCTGTTACCTCTTCGGTAACGTGTCGATTACAATGTAAATTGTCCTTTATGATTTTGGCAACACCTTCATTGGTTTTTGTTAGGTAACAAGGTAATTGTTGATCCGCAGGTATCCAAACGCGATCATTCAAAAAAGAAAATGGCTCCGGTGGGTCATCCGGCAACTGAATTTGACATTTTGTGAAGTCAATTGTAGATTTTTCCAGTCGGGGTGGTGTACCTATTTGAAAACATTTAAGTTATAAAATTTGAAAGCAAAATTATAAATGAAAATTTATAAAACTTTTAATACCAGTTTTTAACCTGCCCATGCGGAAACCTAATCTTTCCAAAGTATTTGCTAAGCCAATGCTAGGTTCATCACCGATTCGACCTGCTGGTCGTGTTTCTAATCCAATATTTATTTGTCCTTTTAGGAAAGTGCCCGTAGTAATCACAACTGTATCACTGAATATTTTCATACCATCCTCTGGGAAATAGTAAGCAGTATTAATAACAATTTTATAAATAACATTTGAATTATACGTACTGAGAATAATTCCAGAACATTTAAACGAATCCTCTTCCAGGATTAAATCTTCTACAGCCGATTCACATATTTCCAGTCCAGGCGTTGAGAAGAGTTCTGCTTGAAGATTTTTTTTGTAGAGTGATCGATCTATTTGGGCTCTTAAACCCCAAACTGCTGGCCCTTTTCGTTTATTAAGAATTTTGTAGTGAACTCCAGATATATCACAAATACGACAGCAAACACCATCCAATGCATCCACCTCTCTCATTAAATGCCCTTTGCCAATTCCACCAAAAGATGGATTACATGACATTTCTCCTAATATAAAAAACAAGTATCATTAACGTTTATTCGAATATTAGGATAATCATATTAACATGATACATACCTATTGTACTTTTTTTATGCGTTACAAGAAGGGTCTTTGCACCAATTCTTGCCGCAGCTGCACATGCTTCTGTGCCAGCATGTCCACCACCAACCACAATTACATCATACTTATCTTGAAAAATATTACTAGCTATATGCCTAATTGGTTTATAGTATAATGTAGTATATCTTATACTGAATAAAGAATGTTTAAATTTGCTGATTGACATATTTTAGCACTTATTATGATTAATTATTATGGAATATAATAATCACTCTCTTTTAATTTCCTGTAAAAAGAAATGTATCTCAGTGCATCCTGAATCTTTGGTAGTATTAGCATTTTACAGATATCCTCCTTATTTGTAAATTCAAAATCCTTATAGACTAATTTTTTCAAAAATGCAATAACAAAGCTAAAACAGTTATTAGTATTTTCATTGTAGTTTGTAACGCTCCATTTTGAATCCTTGGATATTATGTCTATAGCATTATCCCAATGCGATTCCCATGATTCTGAAATTATTTTAAATGCTAAGCAGCATTGCCATTTCAAATTATCATCAATTACAAGTCCATTTTTATCATATTCAAAAATAGTTCCATTGGAATTAACTATACCTATATGTAAATCATTACTAGCATTATAGTTATTCAGAAAATCTCCTTGGGACGGCATGATAATAATAGTATTTGGATTATCTGCAGCATTAACAAATGGATAAGGCAAACGAAATGGCTCCAACATAAAAGTAGATAGAAATTCTTGGCAAATAGGACATTTTTCTGGTACTTTTTTACAAAACACTGACTTAGAACTGCAATGCAGAAAGCATAATATTCCTGGGTCGGAATTCATGAGGACCGTCAAAATGACTGCTAATAAATACACTTAATAAACTTAATATATAACTACGTAAGCAGTAAATAAAAAATCGTCCCTTGATCAAAATATGATCAAATCAAATGAATTAAATTAATAAAATTACAAAAAAGTAAGGTTAAAAACCTTGCAACAATAATTTTTCTATTATTACTTTATGTATACCTTTATAATACAATGCTTAGCATAATATTAATCACAATGAATATAATTGTCGGTAGAAAAAATCCACGAATATCGTCGGACTTTACAAAAACGTAGACAATAGTCATTAAATCTTCAGGCACGATCTGTCAGTTCGTTTCCTCTTACACTCACCAAATTGCTTCTCAACAGAAATAAAAAAATGCACCATCAGTACTATACATAAAACTACAATTTCGCACAATTTATTTTCAAGGTAAAAGCTAATACTCGAAAATGAGTACACATGTCTTCAATCGCATAATAATGCTCGCAAACTTAACGCCAAATCCACATTACAATATGGTTTTTAAAATGACTTGCGCAGTAAAGCTAATAGTTCGTAATGGTACCATCACAGACTGAGCCGCGCTGCAGTAGTAGCAGCTGATCTGCTGAGTAGTGCAGTACACCTGTACCGCGCTGGAACGGTGAACGCGTAGAGGCGTGCTTAATTCATAAAGCCGCAGTGTCGTGCATCGCCTGGCCGTGATTTCGTGTTCGTGACTCCAAATCACCAGAAACGGACACACCACAAGTTACCCGCAGTGAAAGAGAAAGGAATTCCGTTGAACATTAATAACCCGTAAGTAAGTTCTAGGTTAAAAGACATTGAACCTTCCTGTCGTCTTAACGTTTTTGGCAATTAAGAAAACCCAATCACAACAAGTTTACACAATTCGTCCGGTCAACTTATTTTCCTAATAAAGTCTGATGTATTCGTCTAAAAATCATAAAAACCATTCGCTACACGCGTACCTCGAGGTGACTGACACCTGATGCGTCAATGACCACGCATGTGAGAGTAGCATGCTGCTTCACTCATATCGAGCTTCTCATTGAATTTGGATTTAAAGTCAGTAAAATACAAAAAGAAAAAGAAACCGTAACCTACGGGTATACAAGTATCTCTAGGAACTGAGCGTGCCCGTGGAAATTCTATCTGGCGATCTGCTTAATGACCATGAGGAATCTCGCGCTCGTTCAGCTTTGGGAATCAAATTTATATATTTTAAGGACCTCGCGATAATTGCAGTTACGCACGCACAGACAACGCCATGAATTATGATTTATCGCAAAATACTCAATTGGGAATTTACGTAGTGGAAACTTGGATCAAGAAAATTTCTCGACCGATTTACAATGGTTGTTCGCTGAAAATCGTCGTTTTGTATTCGGGCTACGTTGCCAACGTGCATAACGGAATTATTTTGTGTCTCTTGCATTTCGTGACAGACGAGTGCAACAGAGGTAGAATATATGGCGATAGATCTGAGAACGTAAAATAATTGCGCTTAAATATATGTATATCGCTGGCTAGATCAATAATGATCCAGATATGAAATTTCTATCATGGTGATGCGTCAAGGAGAACTGCTGTACAAATATTTTGCAGTTAGACGAGGCGAAGAATCAATTAAGCATAACCAGCAGCACGTGGAATTTTACGATGCGTTTCAACAATTATATAGAGATTCGTTTTGCACTTTGATAACATTTTTTTCTCAATTTTTAAGTTGACGATAAATGATGACCTTATCGAGATTGTATAATTTGGTTATATCCGCATAATTGATGTATAATTTCTTTTCCGTCATTCTTGTGAGGTTGCAAACAACAGTTTTAAAAAAACTATGTTTGACTTCTCCGACTTGTGCAAATTTTTCTTCTATCTACTTATTAACAGTTATACATTCTTGAGGGTTTGCGTAGCAAGAAAAAATGTTTCGTAGACAGAGTATTTAAGTTTTGATCAATTTTTGAAGAAGGCGCGATTAACCCTATAAATCTTACTGATATTGATACGTTGTTCGTGTTTACTACTATTCACAGAACTCATCCTGAAACACTCCCAATTCTATTTCCTCGAAACATCACGTAAATACCCCACGTCAATCATTTATATGGAAAAGAAAATAAGAGCACGTCTTCTGTCTTCGTAATACGATAATAAAATTATCTATAACATTCATAACTTTTAAGAATAAAAAAAGATCTTTCCCTCTTTTGAATTTCTGCATTCTCAACGGTCAAGCTCCAAAAAAAAAAAAAAAGAATTGGCTACACAACAAACTCTACAATGCAAACTAAGTTATATTCCGTATACCGATTTTGCGTAAGGTTAATAGTAATACATAATATACACAGATGTTGTTATATATCATACTGAATTAAACTTTCGGGTTATTCAAAAGCTATTCGCTTTCAGCTTTGAAGCTGTGGACTTATAAAATCCTTTAAAATATATTTTTTTTGCAGCAGAAACATTCTCTTCCGATATATGTGAATCCCATACGAATATCAGAGGGCACTTTTGCTATAAGACACCATTACTCCAAAGCGTGGACTATATCTATCTCTTTTTTTTCCCCACTTTATTTATTCTACCTGTTAATTACGAGGCACAAAGTCACGTGACCCGATGTTCCTGTTAACGACATGAAATGCGATCGTTTTATTTGAATGAACGTCGGTGTTTAATAGGAACGTCAAACCCATGGCCTAAACAAATGTAACTCTTGTTACGGCGGCGCTGATATTAATATGAAGCATATGACACGTACATACGTGCATATGTGGCGTGTCAATAATTTCATCGCATTGTAATGCCTATAAGAAAGTCATCCCGTTATCGTAATCAAAAGCTTGAACCGAGACAATATTCAATTACGTGACTTGAAATTCGCACAACATCGAGTTATCGCGACTATACGGGTTTTCCCTGAATTTTGCTCGGTGTCTTCTTCCTTTCGTCTTAAAAACATCACGTAATTATTCTTGATTCAAGATTTAAGCGACAAGTATATAGAGGGTGACCAGATTACACGATAACGGAAATATCTTCTCTCGTCTCTGTCGTTACAGTAAAATCTGCCTTTTTTCCCGCTTCCTCTTTTTTGCCCTCCTATTTTTTGACGCGTCAGCTGTGTGAATTTAGAGTACACGCGAACTTGGTGGCGCATGCACTTTTTAACGTGGAATATACATAAAGTTTATATATTTCAATATGTATAACTCTTTTTTTTCTGTGCCAGCAGTATCACGTTACCCTTTTGCGGAACGATGGAAAAAACACTCGGTGGATGCAAAACGGGTATCGCTTGGCCTCCTTCTCTCTCGTTCTCTTCTAGTCTACTCTCTCGCCCACTGTGAACTGTACCGCGTGTCCCTTGCGCACTCGCTCCCTGCGGCCATTATTCCATGAAAATTGAGCGTCCATTGGAAATTTCAATATCCGATGGACAGGCCAGGATACGAGGCTCGGATCGATGATAATTTTAATTGAAATTCCGTAGATTCCGGACAAGTGGCGAAGAGGCAATTAAAGGGCGAATTGTTATACGGGAGGTCCGTGTTGAGTGCGTAACGAGCCATCGTCGACTCGACTGGCCAATTTTCAATTAGCATTCTTGATTTGAACATTTTTTTACTTCTGCTTCTCGCTTTTACCCCTTCTCTCGTTGTTGCCGTTTAACGTGACTTTTGCCTTTCTTGGAAAATATTTCCTTGCTTACAATTTTCGTTTTCGGAGCACGCTTCATGATTGGTCCATGCTTGCGCGTCCTCATTAATATTTTCGGCATTGTGATGTGACGTCATAGAGGATGTAATACTAAAGGGCGTGAGTCACGGGTTTCGTAATATTCCAATTCCTGGATTGCATTTATTTCACTTGTTTTAACTGTAACGGCTGGATATAAAAAGTAGGCACAGATAATTCATGTAAAAACTGTTATTCGAGGACACTGTCGGTATTTTGTGCCACGTAACGATTATATATTCAATTACGTGGGACAGCTTCAATAAGTAATGTGACGTAGAAAAATTAAATTTATTTCAGTGCAAAACGATGCACATGTATTACTTTTATAACAAAAATTGTATGCAGAGTCGCATATGCGATTTGCAAGGGATTGCATTGTTTGCAAATTGTCGACAAAAAAGATATTGAAGAAGTGGACAGACTATAGTAGAGGGTTCGTATATACGTACATGCCAATTTGCTTAGCGTTTTTGAATATTTTTGCAGGAGCATTCGACGTAACGCAGTTAATAGGTTATGAAAATAATTGACGTTGTTCTGCTTTATGGGCTTAACAAAATTCGTATCACATAAATTCCTGTAAATTGTGAAATTTTTCACTGCAAGTTACTCGAAGGATTTCATTTTTACAAAAACTTTGTAATGTCGCTTTTTGAGTACTTTTTCGTATAAATTAGGGATACCCATGAGTAATGTCGTTTTTTACGAAAAAAAAAATGGACATTATTACCCATGGTTACCTTTGATATCCGCTGAGACTATTTTGCGAAACGGATAAGGAACGTGATAAAATATATTTGAACTTGCGATGTGATAAAGGTGACAGCAATGATCAATGTTAATTTCCAACGTATACAATTTTTTGTAGTCGTTTTGTACAAAATTTACTTTCAATCATTCCCGATAACTTTTAATCTTTTCAGAAAATTATTGTATAGTAATCGGTTATGCATTGTTCGCTACGTTTTGTTTCGACCACACTATTAGGGTTCATAATTTTTCATTGCTCTTTTACGAAACCCGTCATTTTCCTTTGGCAACCATATCGACTAAGAAACGGAAAGAAGTATTCTCCTCTCCTCTCCTCTCCTGGTCACCATTTTCTTTTAATTTTATCCCTACATCCTATATATTATACAGTATACCATGCGATGATCCGTTTCACGCCATACAAACAACCCACCTCCACATAATTATATGAAAGTAGAAACTGATTAATTAGCGCGCTCCCATTGTCGGGATTTCGTAACTTCACAGCGGGAAACGGAATTGTTACATCGGTTGATACGTATTCCACGTGAAAGCCCATTTCCTCGATTCGTTCGTCATTAAATACTGAAAATTGCAAGGTGGACGGCTGCCAGTGCGCGTTTCACGATTTCAAGGTACGACGTTCAATCACTATAACAACGAACTGGAAACTTTTTCATTGGTCCCGACGATCTTACCTTAAAAGTCCACTTTCCAAATGGCACCACTAAGCGACGCGATCCCATGAATTCCAATAGTCTCTTCGCGAAGGGGTTAAGACTACTGTGCTGATCTTAGAAAGGTAACGAACCTACTCAAAGAACCAATGCGAGAACTGGCAGTTCCGTTCTGGTAACTACGGACTAGTCACTTTCGAGATTATATGTAAATCCCACGGAATTGGAAATATCGGCGAAATAAAGAAAGAAAGAGTGAACAAAAGGCGGATCGCAGATTCAGCAATGGAGTCTTTCAATTCTTTAAGGTGAAAATATTCGAATTTGATACCTTGAAAAACGCGTGATATAAAATATAGGGAATTGCACTAAATATATATATATATATATATATATGATCTTTGTTTTATTTTCTTGGTTCACCCGGACAAACCCGTTTTCCTGTTCTTTGCACTTCTCGTCGAGATTTTTCTTATCTGTACAATTCCTGCTCATGATCTTTGTTTTATTTTCTTGGTTCAC